>NW_006922517.1:431690-441575 GCF_000298275.1 Orycteropus afer afer | reverse complement strand
TAGATTTTACATCTTTTGAAACCTATCTTCACACAGTAAACAACTGATATAAAATACTGGCTTATAAAGGAAGCATGATTCTTTACCTCTAACCTGTGCCTTTGGTATGTTCCACAATGAATCTAGTGCACTGCTTCCCATGACTAAGTAATAATTGAAATTTTAGGTAGTTAAGTCTCCCCCCACAAAAAAAAGAAACAACTCAGCTACATTTAAGTATTTTATCGAATATTTTAAAAACTTAACTCTTAATGCAATACAATTACCTGAGTTTCTTCTGCCATAGAATTGTACTTTATACTATTGACATTACATTCAGCTTCTTGTATACTTTTTATCATGCTTGGGATTCTCAGTTATTTATAGTTTTTTTTGGGGGGTGGGTTCTTCTGTTCACAGTTCCTGCAACAACTACAGTTCAAAATGTTCTGATTAATCCTTCAATGATTGGGCCCAAAAATATTCTTATTACTACCAACATGGTTTCATCACAGAACACGACCAATGAAACAAACCCATTGAAGAGAAAACATGAAGATGATGATGACAATGATATTATGTAAGGAATGTAGTCTAGCCTAGATGAATTTCAAAAGTATAATTCATTTTGAGCCCAGTATATTGAAATAGAACATTCTGGGTCTTCTCAAGCTTAAGCAAACTTAAATATATCTGCAATATTTTTCACTTTAGCTAAAAATTTAGGTGTCTTTATAGTAAGAGTAGAAATGTTTTTACATTAAGTTCTAAGTACAAAACGTTAAGAGTTGTTTAATGTTGAGTCCTATGGCAATTCTATTTTTAAAAGTTAATTTCCTGCCATGTATAACTGACAGGCAACACTTAAGTTTTTCAGTTTCTACAGTCTGGTCAGACTACTCTTTGACAGCTAATTTCTAATCTACATTTAAATATTTTCTTTTTTAAGATAAATGGTTACTTTTATTGTCACTAACTTTTTTGAACAAATCTCTCAGGTTAGGAAACATTTTTTGGAGAAGATTGATTTAGAGAGATCCTAAATCCATTTTAAATGTTATTTGTTTTCTGGTCTTTGCTAACTTCCCATCTACTCATCCCACTTTTCTAGATCCCATTTATTTTCTGCACTTCCCCCTCAATAGGCTTAAGTTTCTCCCCAGTCCTTTTAAAAAGGCCAAAACTGGAATTTAAAAAATATTTCCTTACAATACAGCTTATTTTCAGTTTTAAAACCTGATCTATATGCCTGATGTTCTGGTTTACTTTAATCTGAAGGTTTGCATTTGCTTAGTTTTTTCTCTCTTTACCAGAGCAGTTTTGTTTTATCCCATGCCTTTTAAGGCTGTTGAGTTTTACTGTTACTGACAAGTAGTTTAGGGTCAATAATTCAGTCTTGTATTCATAACGCCACCTAATTTCACATTTCTAAATGTAATGTAGAAAATGCAATACTGATTAAGATCTGCCTTGATAAGTATATTTACACTGGATCTAGGCAAAACCACTGTAGAGCAAACATTTTCTTCCTTTCTAGCATGTGCACGTTTTGATGACTACTGCTTGAACCCTCCTATTGGTGTAATTCAGACCCTTTTTCTAGCTTGTTGCTGAGGATGTCACATATAATATGGCATATCAAGCTTGAAAGTAGATTCTAATGGTTCTTCTATAAGATCAAGAAGGAAAACAAATTAGTGTAATGTGGCTTCCATTTAGGGTGGCTATATTGCTAAATACCCTTTTCCTGTTTTTCACTTATACACATCTAAAAATCTTATTCAGAAAGTTCTGTTTTTGCTTAGTTTAAGTTCAACTTAGGAATACTTTCACAGAATTTTCTAAAATAGTTTACTTCATAATTTAGAATTTGTAGCCAAGGACCCTCAAAATTTAAAACATAAATAAATTTTATCTAAGAATGGTATTTAATAAGTCTGAGAAGTAGTCCAGTAACTGGGTAAAAATGTCTTATCACAGTTTTCAGTGGTTTTAGATGTTAGGGAAAGGTGGTATAAAATTTATAAAATCAGATCTGATCATCATAGGAGAGAAATAATGAGTATATAGCATAGGATTTCATTACTTGAATATTCTCAGGGAGGCAACATGGCCTAGGTTCTAATCCTGGCTTCATCATTTACAACTATGTGACCTTACTTTACTTATGAGCCTTGTTCTCACTAGTAATAGGAAAGTAATACCCACCCTGCCTACCTCACAGGGATGTTGTGAGGGTTTCACTGATACATGTGAAAGTTCTTTCAGAATTATAAATTGCTATAAGAATTATTATTGTTACTTGTACCAATGTTATTAATAACTTGAGCATCATCAGTGTTTTTCAGTTTTTTCTTAAGAGATTCAATCATTCTGAGGGCCAACAAGCAATTGAGATTTGTTTAATGGGTGAATCAAGTGAATTGCTTACTTTTATCTGGAATCAGTATGACCCATCATAGTGAAGCAAAGTAAGAATGAGTTGAATATGGGTTAAAATCTGTTAAAAGCATAACATATTCTGCCTTTGGTGGGAATTTGTGCATGTAAACTAGGGTTGCAACCTGAGTCCCTTAATAGGTGAGCTGGTTGAGTGGCTTTTTCTTTTAGATGAAGACTGCTTTATCTTGCAGATCTCCCTTCCCTAATTTTTCCAACTAAATGTAGCTTTGAGAATGACTTAAGACAGCTCTTGTCCTCTGTCTTCTAGGTGGAATTTTTTTCAATGTATTGATGATGAATGAGGTGGGGGCATTTAGATCTGAAGTTCTTCCTTTTACAAGTAGGAAACAAGTGTCTTTGATTATGGTATAAATATGGGAATATAGCCATCAGAGGGGGAAAATGGAAGATAGAATGTACAGGCCAGAAAACTGTAATCAGAACAGCAATACAAAATAATGTGTGTATATGTACATACACACACTGGTATGCCCTTTATATGCATTAAATACTTCTAGATTGAAGGAAACTAGTCTTACAGTGGTTGCTTCTGGGGAGAGAAACTGTTAGCTAATGGGCAGAGGTAGGAAAAACCCTTCTCATCTTTTGACTTTTGTATTGTGTGCAAACCCCTTAGACATAAAAGGGGGGAAAAAAAGCAAGAAAGACTGAGCTAAGTAGATTGAATTGTTTATAACAGGATTATTTATCTTTTCTGTATATAGGCATACATACATGTTTGGGTCTGTTAAAAGTGAACTTCTCGCTTAGGCTTTTGCAATATTATAAACAATTCATAATTCTGTATTAAATCAGGAAGACCATCTTTGTACTATTCTAGTTTATATGCTCATTAAGTGTACCTTGTATTCTCTCTCTTCTGCAACTAGGTTGTAAATTCCTTCAGGATATAAATTCTGTCTTACAGTCTCTCCGTCTTGTCCTGAGCATCCTCAAATAGCTAATTTTGCTAAGTTTTTCCATGACTGCAGTTTTCCCCATTCATTTTCTGGCTTAATAACCCAAATAAATGGGGGCACATACTAGAAGCAAAGTCGAACAGAAAGTACTTAAAAGGTAATCAGGGATTTAAAAAAAAAGTTATCAAAGATTAATGGATGACTTGGCAAGTATAGAATCTAGGTGCTGGGTTTATGGGTATTTGCTATTTTTTTTCAAAGCCTATGTACATTTGAAGTTTTTTATAATAAAATGTTGGGATAAAGGTAATAAGAGGAAAAAAAGTTATCAGTTTACCTAAATTCTATTCTAGACCAACTATGACATTAATTTGCTGGATCTGCGGGAAACACACACCTCTAGGCCTCATGTAAAAAGAGACTGGGCTGAAATTCCTGTTTTTCAAGCCAGAGTACCCTTAAAGGTATGCACAAGCATGGTGTATTTATTTGCACCGAATGCTGATTTTATTCAAGTTAAAACATATTAAAATTAACTACAGGAGAGATTGGAGACTAGCGTAGGCAAAAGCCCCCCCTCCCCACTCCTGAGCGTCTACCCCTCCTTAAAAAACATTAACTACAAATAAGGATACAGTATTAACTAAAATACAAATAAATTTTTCAGAAGAAAACATGAGCTTTCAAAATTTTGTTTAGAGCAGCCATCAAAATTTTCTTTTGCTGTTATCTTCAGAACTAAGCAAAAATGTCCTGCTCTAGAAGCATCATTTTCAGGAAGTAAGGCACAATAAAAGGCCTTTGGAGTAGGGCTTCAAACCAATCTGAACCAGATCAGTCATGGCCAATGAAGCAAAATCAAAATTAACTCAGATTTTAAAAATCTGGGTGAAGCAAAAAAACCAGAATGGGAAAAATTACAGATTGAATCCCTGGAATAGGAAACTCGAAAGAGGCATAGTGAGCCCTTTTAGGAGCATCATGCAGGAGACTGGATTACTGCCAGGACTGTGGACAGTGACGTGGAGCAGTCCGAGCCATCTTTGAGCAGGGCAACACTGTTTCTGACTGTGCCAGTCAAGAGATTTGGTTACTATGCAATATGCATACTGCCCTTTTTTTCTGAGGGAGACTGAGTTTCTGGCAGCACACTGCCCCATAATTTTCCCCTTCTGGTTATTGTCCCAGTTCACTAACATTTTACAAATTTAAGTGTGTTCAGGTTTCACTTCATCAGCCATAACTGAACCATGATATGGTTCAAAGCTCTGTTTTGGATTCAGACAAACCTGGATTTGAATCTCTGCTATTACTTACTAGCTCTGATTTTGCCCAATAGTTTAACTATTTCTTCATCCATAACACTGAAATACATATCTTACATGTAAAATGCTCAGCACAGAATTTCTAGTTAAATATGGCCTTTGAAAGCACATATTTACTTTTACTTTCTCCCCAAGCCCCATTAAAATTACAAGATACTGGAACTCTACAATGATAATGAAGCAATGCCTTCAGGTCTGAAAAGTGATAACCAGGCTAAAATTCTAAATATAGCCAAACTAGCAATCAAGTATAAGGATTGGATAAAGGCATTGTTAGACATACAAGGTCTCAAAAAATTTACCTCCCAGGCAGCCTTTCTCAGAAGTTAGCAGTCTTCTGTTCCACGAAAATGAGTAAAACAAGAAAGGGGAAAAGGGAATCCAACACAGGAGGTGAAAGCAATCCTCAAGGAAATCCCAGAGAAACAGCTGTACAGCAAATCTAGAGGGCATCCAATACAAATTGAAGCAGGAACACAAAGTACTCCAGGAGAGATGTTTCCAATAAAAATAAATAGGCTGCCTGGTATGTTTTAATATATTGAGACATGTATACTTCTAGCAGATTTAAGAATGAATTAGTGGTAAGTACACAGAAAAAAGTATTTGTTAAACTATCAACTCCAAAAGTAAAGAATTACATAAGTAAATAAAATCATATAGTATAGTTCAGTTGTGAATAGTATTTACAATCATAATGTAGACTATTGATCTAATCTATGATTGTGACAAAACTATATTGGGAGAATAAGTAAAGGGAAGTATACATGGAATGGAAGCCATTATCTTTTTTTAAAAATTGAGACATTATTAATAGTATTCACATTTTAGAAACATGGAGTTAGATACCAGAGAAAAGCTAAGAATTGAAAGTAGTCATCTCTGGGCAGGGGGAATCTGAAATTAGAGGAATTGGGTGGGTTCTATTCTTTATTGTAAGCCTTGACATTTTAAGTTATGATCATGTTACTGATAAAAATTAAATTTAAAGTACCTAGGACAATGCCTGCCATAAGTCCCTTGATAAAGACTAAACATTTATCTAATTCTTTATACCACCCCTACTATTGTTGCCTCATTAATTATATTCAGAAATGTAGATGATTTGATCCCTTCCCCAAAGATTCTGTTCTCACACCCCCTAACACAGTATGACAGGAAAAAAAAATTAGTTTAAATGAACAATTTTATTGTTTACTTGATAGATCATCAACTTTGTCCCCGTACCTACCTAAAACTAGAATTTCATCTTTCCATGACAATAATGAAACAATGAAGAAGCTAATCAGAGTAAGCTACTCAAAAAAGATAACTAAGCTAACACAGCTCACTTTCTTTTAACAGGCAAAATATAAATATACACACTCTAGAAAGCACAACAGGTTAGCCACTAAGAAATTCAAATGGGATCTTGAAGAATGTAGGAAGATCCAAGGTGCAATAAAGATCAGCTGTTTAAGGATTCCTGGTGCTTCATCTCTTGGCCACTAGTTGAATCTTGACATGGGGAAAGATTTCAGCTCATGCCAAGTGGAGATAAGGGGGAAAGCACTAAGTTGATTTAGGACTGTGCACAGGAACCAAAGTGCAGAAAAACACTATATACTGCTGAGAGCATCCACCCCAGGAAGGACTTTACCTGTTTTTGAGAAAGTACACACAGAGAGACAGCATTACTATAGGGTTCACCAAGCCAGATCTACTACCTTCTATCTTCCCAATAACACACTAACTCTTCTTTAGAGTAAATGGCCAGAAGTTAAGTAACTTTTGCATTTTGGGTCCCACATCTACTAAAAATCTCTTTCTTTGAGAAAAAGTTTCCCTGTCTGTCCATTCTCACCTCAAATGGGTACCAAGAGCTTTATTTGATGTATCTCCATTTTTACTGCCCAGCTAATAATGACTGCTAATGACAAAACTACTTATTTGACTTACTCCACTCCATTCTACTCACGTCTCACTGCATAGACTCCCCACCTGCTAACAAGCAGAAAAAAAGGAACCTCACCTTCCAGGAGCTCCAGACTAGCACCACCCCCAGTGCTCACATGGCTGACTTTATCCTCTGTGTTCCATTTGGCACAGCAAGTGGCAGTGTCTCCACCACCTGTTGGATGAAGGCCAGGTAAAAAAGGAAAGAAGAGAAAAGAAAAACAAGACAAAGAATTGGCACCAAAACTATGAGGCAGTGGATGCTCAAGCCCAAAAGCTAGCTGATAAACCCCTCAACTCCATCTCATTAAGTGGTACCTCCATGAATTCACTTAGAGCCAAGAAACCCAGGAAAAGTTAACTACTTCCCTTCTACCTTCCTCTCAGAATTCTACCAGCCCACAAGTATTAGTTTTGTACAGAACCCCTTACCTATGATGGTGATGCAGCCCCTGGAAGTGGCTTTTACCACCTCATCCATGAGGGCTTTGGTTCCCCGGGCAAAAGCTTCCCATTCAAATACCCCCACAGGTCCATTCCACACAATCTGCTTAGCCCGTGCGACAGCCTCAGCATACTTCTTGCTGCTCTCAGGACCACAGTCCAAGCCCTACAGAGTAGAATTAGAAGAGAAGCTAAGCTACCAAGAAAAGATAATTAGAGGAACAAATACCACCTCCATCAAGACCAGAACACAAGGCTACACATAGTTTCTTCTAGAACCTAAAGAAACTCTTCACTCTTACAGAATTACAAAGCTGTACATTCCCTTTAACTAAAGGATTAAGTCTAAGGCAAAACCTCAAAAGTTATTTGATAAAGACATTCTTTTGTTGTTAGTTGCTATGAAGTCGGCTCTAACTCATGGTGACTCCATGTAAATTTGAAAGAAACACTGCCCAGTCATGCATCCACCATCTTCACGATCACTGGTATGCTCATGTCCATTGTTGTGGCCACTGGGTAATGTAATGTAATGTATTGTAACATTAATCCAATGTAAGGGGCTCAGTTTCCAGCACAATATTATGTTATAATCCATAGGGTTTTCATTGGCTGATTTTAGAAGCAAATCACCAAGCCTTCCTTCCTAGTCCTAATCTGAAAGCTCCAATGGAACCTGTACACCATAGGTGACCCTGCTGGTATCTAAAATACCAGTGACATGTTGTTGTTGCTGTTATGTGCTATCAAGTCGGACCCAACTCATAGCGACCCCTCCTTGGGTTGCCGAGGCGGTATCACTACAGAAGTAGATTGCCCAACCTTCCTTCCAAGGAGTGGCTGGTATGTTTGAACTGCAAGCCTTCTGGTTAGCAGTCAAGTGCTATAGGCACTATGCTACCAGAGCTCCCAGCATAGGAGTAAGACAACATAATTTACACATTTAAATGACTGTGCTCCATAAGGCAAGGAAGATCCTAGGGCTGGTGTAATAGCCACAATGGAAGACACAGTCATGAGGATGGGATACAGGACTGGGCAGCCTTTACTTCTGTTGTATGTAAGGTCACCACTAGACAGGAGCTAGCTATTCATACCTAATATTGGTTAGGATATGAAGAATACACGTAGAAAGACCAAGAATATACTTGCCAAAATGTTAACAATGGTTATCTCTGGTGGTGTGATAAATGACTTTTCTTTGTTAACTATCTATTCTTTTTCAAAATTTGAAAAATAAATTACCCTTATAATCCAATTTAAAAAATCAGTTTTTTAAAGCAGGATATTACAGCCCTAACAAAACATCCAGGTATTTGTCTGAAACTACACATACTATAAAAAATGGAACTGTCTCTATTCTCACAGTTTTCAAATAAAAACAAATTTTTCAAAGCCAAACATAAAGTCATATCACACACACACTCCTATCTTTAGAAAATTAAGGAAATATTGCTACCTAATTTATCATTGCACTGCTGTTAGCATGATAATCAAAATAGATCTCTCCAAAAGCATACCTGGGGGCATTCCTAACTCAAGAGGCTAAGTAAAATATACATAAATGTGTGGTTGACATTTCCTGGAACACCCACTACATCTTTTTTTTCCAAAGGGCATATTCACTAATTCCACAGAAAACATGGTCCTAATTGGTTCCCTAAAAGGCTCTGGCACTTGATTTGTGCTTAAGTCTGTGCAAAACTGGTATGATAAGGGACAGATTTCTTTTACACAAGTATGCTAAGGCACAAGAGACATGTTAAGTAACTTGCCAAAGATTAACAGTAGGATGTGAGAGGAACAGAAAGAGTGATTTGTTTTACACACAATGAAGGTTTTTTTTCCACTATACTTACCACTTTTGCGTTGACAAAAAAAACTGTATATAGTGCCAGATTTTTCACAATGTGATTTGAAATTAAGAGATTCATTATATACTGATTACCAGGGATCCAATTCTCATGCAAATGTTCAACAACTATGAACCAATCACGATGGCTATGAATCTTCCATTTAAATCTAATACAGAATCCCAGTGTTGTCCATTCAATTTGTTTCCAGTATTTCAATCTATTCTATGGTGGCTACCTAAAACATTCTAAGTATTACAGCTACATTAAATATTTATCCTAGAAAAACTATAGTACCTGTACACCAGAAGCCAGAAGCAAGTTATGTTCATAGAGCGCAGTTCTTAATGGCGAAAAAATAAAGGAAAAAACCCACAAACAACTTAAATGCCCATGAGTTATGGCCGATTAATGCAATATTATATAGCAATGAAAGTAACAGAAACACATTTATATCCCATTTTTATCAAAGAAAAGAAAAATAAATGCACTGTGTTTGGGCATGCATGTGTGTGGTCAAACTTTTTTTTAAAAGGCAAAGACATGATAAACACAAAATCTACTAGACTAAGGATCACTTCAGTGAGAAGCAGAGATAAACTCCTAAGTAGATTTATGTTTTGGTAAAGTTCCAATTCTTGGTTTGGGTGGAGGGGTTAAGGATTTTATTTTTATGGCTTTAAACTGTACCTTGTATATTATATTCCTTTGTAAGTGTTAAACATGTTCTGGTTACTTTTTTTGAATTTTTAAATGGCTTTATTGAGGTATTATTCATAAGCAACAAACTGCACATGTTTAAAGTGTAAAATTTACTAAAGTTGGACATAAGTATACAGTCAGGAAATTGCCACTACAAAAAAAGATAAATAAATCCATCACTTCCTAAATCTACCTCCTGTAACTTTGTAATTCCTGTTACCCTTAAATATATTTTAAAATGTAAAAGAATTTAACTTCTTTTGGAAATTTAAATATGCATATTTC
>NW_006922517.1:417063-431590 GCF_000298275.1 Orycteropus afer afer | reverse complement strand
CATGTTTAAAGTGTAAAATTTACTAAAGTTGGACATAAGTATACAGTCAGGAAATTGCCACTACAAAAATACATAAATAAATCCATCACTTCCTAAATCTACCTCCTGTAACTTTGTAATTCCTGTCTCCCTTAAATATATTTTAAAATGTAAAAGAATTTAACTTCTTTTGGAAATTTAAATATGCATATTTCCCTCTGAAATCCTTAAGACTTTATGTAACTTGGTCCGTTAATGCCCTAATTGGTTATATAATGAGAACATTACTAACCTTAAACATTAAGTTATTTTACATAGAAAACTCAACTTCTCAACTCAATACCATTTAAAACCCCCTGGAACGTGCTCAGCTCTTACCACCAGTGACATGTTGTTGTTGTTGTTACATGCCGTCGAGTCAGCCCAGACTCATAGCGACCACTCCTTGGGTTTCCGAGGCAGTATCACTACGGAAGTAGATTGCCCAACCTTCCTTCCGAGGAGTGGCTGGTGGGTTTGAACCGCTAGCCTTCTGGTTAGCAGTCGAGTGCCTTAGGCACTATGCTACCAGAGCTCCTAAACAGTGACACAGCAACCCACAAACCACAAGACTATAAACTGACAGATGGGTGGTAGAAAGATATTCTTAACCACGCTACTTATGATAGTGAAGTAGTAGACTAGGTCTTCCAAATTTCTTGGTATAGATGAGTATGCGTTTCCAGTGTTACATCTGTTTGTTCAGATTTCTCAATTAGCATTCTGTTAATTCCTGGAGCTTTGTTTTTTGCCAGTGCCTTTAGTGGGTCAGGTCTTAGCTTTCATTTATCCAGTTGTGTAGAAAAGTAGAGTGGTACATCAAGAAAAAAAATTCACTCTCAACAAATATTTAATAGTGGGGATAGATTTTTCTTAACCATGGCTTCATAATATATTTGGGTCCATCACATTTTTCAAAGCAGATTTTCAACTTAGCATAGTTCTCAACTATCAATTCTGCCCCTCCCCAACCTACCTGTGACAATATCTGGAAACATTTTTGGCATTCTACGTGCATCCAGTGGCTGTGGACACTTCAGACATCCTACGATACACACAACAGTCTCCCACAAAGAAAACCTAATTGGCCCAAGATGTCAATAGTGCTGATGCTGAGAAACACTGAACTAGATGCCAAACCAAAACCAAACTCACTGCCATCGAGTTGAATCCAACTCATAGCAACCCTCTTGGTTTCCAAGGTGGTAAATCTTTACAGAAGTAGATTGCCCAGTCTTCCTTCCATGGAGTGGCTGGTGGTTTTGAACCAACAATCTTCTGGTTAGCAGTCAAATGCCTAAGGCACTACACCACCAGAGCTCCTCTGAAGTAGATTAGTCCTTCTCAAACTTTGGAGTACATCAGAATCATCATTAAAACACAAAATGCTGGGCCTCATTTCGAGTTTCTGATTAAGTAGGTTAGAGTGGACCCAAGAACTTGCATTTTAACAAGTTCCCAAATGATGCTGATGCTGCTGGTTGGGGGACCACACATCAAGAACCACTTAAATAAAGCCAAATGCCAAGGAAAATGACAAGCAAACATAGTATGTAGTTCATAAACATTAGATGGATGAAGAAACAAAAAATGGTTTGCCCCACACACATACATTACTGATGAAGACAGCAACAATCTAATACTATTGCTTTTCCATTTCCACATGGATGTTCCAACAAGGAAGGCCTCACTTCAACATTTGGAGGCCTCTCTGACAAAGACCTCCTGTTGAGATTTTATTATTTTTTTTAAATGCTTGTTGTTTGAATGAAGTGAAAGACACCAAAGTTTCTGTTCACTCAATACTACAAAATAACCAAAGTCACTCACCATCCAGCCAGCAGGTATGCCAGAGGCTATGGTGGCTTGGCCAGTCTTGGCATTCTCATCAAACTTGTCAGCAGTGACAAAGTCAACAGGCAAAGTAATCTTCACACCATTCTTCTCAGCTTTGGACATTAGGTCTTTGACAATCTTGGCTCCCTCTTCATCAAACAGAGAAGTGCCAATCTACACAGAAAAGTGAAGATAATGATGATCAGCCTCTACACTAAGAATATGATTGCCTCACAAAGCAGACAGGAACTACACAAAATACAATATAAAAGGACAATGTAAAGACAAATGAACCCACCAAAATAAAAGTATGGGAAGTTCTAGAGACTCAAATAAGAAGCTGGTTTTCTTTTTAAACTTACATAACCTGCTATTTATCATGAATAGCTATTTGACATCCACTTGTCAGTTTTCTTACCTCCATGTTATTGAGCACTTTAAGGAAGGTAAAAGCCATTCCACCACCAATAATCATCTCATTGACTTTGTCCAGCATATTATTGATCAGTTGGATTTTGTCTGCAACTTTAGCTCTAAAAGGAAAGTGAGAATCATCACCAGAAGAACAAATAGTGGACTAGAAAATTCATATTATATTGGGCCTAAGTATTTGTATCAAGGCATAGGTGCAGAGAAATGTTCCACAAAGTAACAAAAGCACTGCTTGACACTGCTTTCTATTTTCCAACCTAAAAGGCCAATGAATTTCTAACCAAGAAGGGCTTAGAAGACCTACTCTTGTCTAAAGAAACCATGGGTTCCAAATATGTCTATTTTGCACACCCCAAAAAGATCAGAATCAAAATTTTTACTTGTGCTCAGGATCCCTGAGCCCACTCAGAACTGTCCTAACCTTAGAACAATGATCAGACTGTATATAAAATGAATATACATTAAGCTGGGATAGAGATATTCCTAGTCTAAATCCACACCTTTAGGGCTAAGGTCAGTTGTTGGGACATTTACTTTATGACATTTATTATCCTTTTGGACCTTTGAACACATTTATTGAGCATCTACTCTGTCGAGGACTATTCTAGGTCTTTGAGAAAAATCAGTGGTCAAAACAAAGTTTCCTTTTGGAGCTTATATAGTGGAGGGATATGAGACAATAAATACAGATGCTCCTTTAACCTCCCTGAGAAAGATATTCAAACTAAACAGAAGCAAATTCACTTGAAGCACAAGCTTTAAAATACCTTCTATAAATAATAGCTTGCCTTTAATATATATTCTCATATATCTAAAATCCCACCTAAGAAGGGGTCAAAACTGGAGATCCTGGATGCAGTGGGAGGAAAAACGGAATGAAATTCAAAAACACAATAACGACCAGAATTACTGGTCAGATGGAGTCTGGTGGGAGCCCCAAGACTATGGCCCTAAAATATACTTCAGGCCTGGGATAGGACTTACTCCCAAGGGCTGGCTCTCAGCCCAAAGGTAGTAAGACTTACATGCAGAACACTGAACCCAGGGCGATGTACCCATCTACTCTACGGAGATACATCCCTTGGAGTAATTGGCCATGGGGCACCAGAGGGGCAACTTTCACATGAAGGGAAAGCTGGACACATAGAAGTGCATAACTAAGAAGGGCACAGAGATGGGGGGTTCACAGGGAAGGGAGAGGAGGAGAGTGGGTTAGGGTTGGTGATGGTAATCGGGGAGAGAAACCAAATGTACATGAACTGTTGAATGTAAAAGAAATTCTGCTCTGTAAATCTGCACCCAAAGCACAATAAAATAAAATAAAATCCCACTTAAACAGACAAATCACCTCAGGTCTCAGCTTCCCTTTTCACTCAATAAACAATAAGGTGCCTAATCTACAAAGGAGCTCTGGTGGCTTAGTTCCTAAGGCATTTGACTGCTAACCAGAAGGTCGGTAGTTCAAACCCACCAACCACTCCATGGAAGGAAGACTGAACAATCTACTTCCATAAAGATTTACTGCCTTGGAAACTCAAAGGGGGTCGCTATGAGTCAGAATCGACACGATGGCAGTGGGTTTGGTTTTTTTAATTTAATCTGTGACAGGTCCTATGCTAGGATATGTGAAACAGAGGTATGAAATAACAGTGATATGGGGGAAATGGATGGCAAGAAATTGTTTATTTTACTTGTAAACAGTGGTTGCCAACAAGGATATTGTTAGGTGCCATCAAGTCAGCTCTGACTCATAGCGACCCTGTGTACAACAAAATGAAACACTGCCCAGTCCTGCACCATCCTCCTAATCCTTGCTATGCTTGAGCCCATAGTGGCAACCACTGTCAACCCATCTCATTGAAGGTTTTCCCCTTTTTTGCTGACCCTCCACTTTACCAAGCATGATATCCTCCAGGGACTGGCCACTAAGGATAAGAATGAATAAATGGATAATTTGTATTAAATACATACACACACACACACATATACCCACACATAAATCTGCATGTTTGGTCATATATATATATATACATACACATACATACTCACTGTATCACCAAGGCTCCTTATATATATGTCACATAAAATAAATAAAGGGAGAAAAAAATACTCAACCTTTCCTAAAGAATGTGGGATATTTATAGCTCAAATGCCTGTTTCTTCAGCAAATCAATGGAATGAAAAATAATAAAGAAGAGGGAACTATTATAGAATAAAAGATACCTAACAACCAAATTACTAGGCCTTTCTTTTGAGGCACCTCTGGATGGACTTCAACCTTCAACCTCTTGGTTAGCAGCTAACTGTGTTAACATTTTTCACACACACCGGCACCTCAGAGGAAAGGCCTAGCAATCTACTTCTGAAAAAATCAACCACTGAAAACCCTAATATGGAGCACAGCTCTACTCTGACACAAATGGGGTCACCCTGAGTTGGAATTGACTCAATGGCAACTGGCTAACAACAATCAAATACAATGTGTGGACTGTGTTTGGATCCTGATTCAAGCAAACCAACTGTAAAAAAGATATTTTTAAGATAATTGAGAACATCTGAATACAAACTGGGTGGTAGATGATATTAACAAAACTGTTCAATCTTGTTTGTTATAACATGGTGGTGATTTAAATCTCCTTATCAGTTAAGAAATGTATACAGAAGTGCTATAAGTAAAGTTACAAGATGTCTAAGGCTTGCTTTACAATGCTCCTGCCCCCCAAAAAATAGGGAGATAAAACAAGATTGGCAAAAATCTCACTAATTCTTGGAGGAGAGGAATGGATATCAGGGTGTGGAGGGTTATATTATTGTTTCAACTTATATACATGTTTGAAGGTTTCTACAATAAAGTTTTTTCAAAAAATAAAAAAAATCTTCAGGAAAAAAAAAAGTTATTAATGGACTATGGAGACTACACAGCTAGAAAGGTGGCAAAAAACCTCCACACCAACTTCCTTGGGAAGACAGCTACTTCAGGTTGAGTCTAAAACCTAACCATAACCACTAGGTGGCACTCACTCCCAAATTCCAGGCCTAACAGAAGGTTAAAGAACCAGACAGCTTAAACAAACCCTAACCTTCAGGGAAGCAAAGATCAGTGTTTGACCTTCATAACCCAGTGCATAAAACTCATAGGTAATCTTCCAGGAACATACCTTTTTGCCAGAACAAGATACAGAAAGCAACCTATACCCAACATAATTTTTTTCTGGATCCTGAAACTGGGCTCCTGAAGCTTAGGGAGCAACTGTTACCTGAAATTGACACCCAACCCCTGAGCCAATTTTTATAGGGAAATGCTAATTGTTTTCAGTATCTTAGAAAAAAACCCAACTCATAGAAGGGCCATGACCTCTAACCATTAAGAGGCTGCTGCCTAGCTAGCCATGCCAGATGATAGGAATTATCTACCTCTTCTAGCAGTCTCAGCTCTCTCTCCCTACCTTATCACCTAAAATTTATCTTATAGCCTCAATTCTAAAATTTTTAACTAAGCCATTAGAATATCATCATCCACATGGGACTTTCCTCATAGTAGAAAATATAAAATAGATATGTGATCTGGAAAAATGAGGTCAAAGCACCAGAAGAACTAGATGGTGCCCAGCTACCACTGCCATCCACTTGGAAGGGATGTAGGAGATCCTGCATAGAGAGGGAGAACAATGTGGAACAAAACTCAAAATCATTTGGAGGCAAAAAAAAAAAAGAAGAAGGTGGGGACCAGGTTTGCTGGTCCAATAGAGCCTGGTATAACCACTGAGACTATGGCCCCTAGCTGCCCTTCAGGTCTGGAATTGAACCCACAACTGTGGTTTCCAGCCAAACAAAGTACAGGCATGTGAGTTAAACATTTACCTCAAGCAGACACACGCCCTGGAGAGAACAATCATGGGAGAAGGAAGGGCTGCTTATGCATAGGGAGATAGCTCAGGGTGCAGAAGAGTATGAAGGGATGGACACTGGGAGGAGGTAACTATGGGGAGGAAGTGGGAGGGGAGCTGTTGCATTGTAAATTCTGGTCATTGACATGAGACAAAGTATATGTGAACTGCTGTATGAAAAGTGAATTTACTCTGTAAATCTTCACCCAAATCCAAATAAAATAAAAAAAAAAAAATGAGGTCAAAGCGATATTTTAAACATATATGAGGTTTTAATAGTTATACCTTGCCAGATTATATGAATGTGAAAGACTCAAGTGCTTCAAAATTGTTAGATGACCAGCTATGGTGGATCTTTTTCATTCTTCCCTCCAGAACCATTTTCTGTCTTTCTCTGCCCTTTTCTCTGGCCCAGGAGGCTAACTTGCATGGGATCCCTCACCCTTTGGCTTCTAGCTGAGTTTTAACCAATTGAGGTGGGCCGTGCATCCGCAAGAGATTACAGGGAGATCAAGAGTATTTTATCTCCTTGGTTTCCTCCCTGCCAGATGACCATCATTATGTCCCTTGACCAAAGACTACAGTTCCTGTCAGAGGGCCCTCTCCACACAACTACCATCTCTGGATTCTGCCCTCCTTGTCCCTTCAGGCCCAGGGACAATAATGGCCATTGCTAGCCCCAGATTATTGCATCATCCCTTTTTGGTTTCCCATGCCTTTATGAATAGGCCCTTTATTAAATTCTCCTCAGTTGTCCAGCTTAATTATACTTCCTGACAACAAACCACCCAAGATACAGCCTATCACCAGACAACCACACATGATCTTAGAAGACTTCTTCTTACCCGCCCAAGATGGCCAGGAAGGGTCGCTCTGGGTTCTCCAAGGCCTTGGCAAAGTAATTCAGCTCCTTCTTCATCAAGAAACCACCAGCCTTCTGTGGCAGATTCACTCCCACCATGGAACTAAAAAAAGACCAAAGACACTCAAATTCTAGTCAATCTCTATCATTTCTCTCAGTTCTAGAGGCCATCTCCTTATCACTGAAATACTTTCACTTCTGAGACCACAGTATTCATTCCTGTTATTGTTGGATGCCATCAAATCAATTCCAACTTATAGTGACCCCATGTGGCAGAAGAGAAATGCCTGATAGGGTTTTCTTGGCTGTAATCTTTATGGAAGCAGATCACCATGTCTTTCTTCAGAGCAGCTAAGTGGATTCGAACAGCCAACCTTTCAGTTAACAGCCAAACACTTAATAGTTTGCACCCTAAACTGCAACAAAAACACTCAGATAACAAGATAAGGTTTTCAACTATTATTGCAGGGTCAAGGGGAAAAAAAAGAAAAAACAATGACCCTAGGTAGAATTGAAGCTACCCAATTTATAGTCTTCAGCAGACCAAGGATTCATCACAGTTAAGTAATCAGCCAGTTCATGACAACAGAAGATGATTCCTCAATATGCTTCCTACTGATAGCATAAGGTTCTGGTTTCATAATGTTCACAAAGGAGAACTCTACATGTAATATCCAAAGTAGGAAAGAGCAATCTCTTCCTAAAGACTAGCATGCCTGGTCAAAAAATTCCACAATTCCCAGCATTTTTTACTCTCATTTCCTATTTAGATCAGGTATACTCAACAAGAGCCATAATAGTAGCACCAATTAGACAGGAGCTCATCAGACCATGGTATAACACAGAAATCTCCAAAAGCTCCCACAGCTTGGGCTACTTGTGTAAACGGCAACAGTGCTCTCAGCTGAAAAGACTCTGGGTACCTGTGGGCTCGGTGAGCAGTGCCAAAAGCATCATTGACATAGACATCCCCTAGCTTGGAAAGTGAAGCCTGGAAGGCTTCTGTTTTGGCTGGCACAGCTTTAACCTGCAGGAAAAAAAAAAATTTAAAACCAATACAGGAAATTTGATGGTTCCAAAGACTACTGTAAAAGCATTTCATACCACCAAGAACCCTTAAATATCTCTAAAGACTCAGAGCCGATAGGAGAGAAATTTTTTTATAAACAGCAAAGAGATGTTCTTTCTCCTTTCAGTAATTTTGCTATTTCTGCTCTCCATGAAACTGTAAACCTAGGATTCCTGAACCATGGCTTAACCTCTAAACAAAGTAGATATCATGTAAAGTTAAATACATCCCATTGGCCTCTACCCTATTCTCTAGGACAAGATTGTGATTACTCTGCCTCCTTCTCCTTATCCTGATTTATTTCCTCACTTTAACATAATCTCCTCAAAAAATTTGTATGATTTCACTCACAAGCAACTGGCTATCAAGGCCTTTTTTTTACAAAGGAGAATGAGGTCCTGATATGTATTCATCAAAAAAGCAACAAAGGGCAGGCAGAGAAGCCAGACGGAAACATGACAACAGAAAAGGTCTCCACTAAATTTAAGGACCTCAGAAAACATTTTATTTAGTTAAAAGGGGATACACTTACTCCTCGTTTATGTGTCAACCTGGCTGGGCCATAATGATTCTCAGTGGTTTGATAGTTATATAATGATGAGATTTGGCATTTATGTAATGATGTAGACACCCTCTATTTGTAATGTGATGTGGTCATCGTCCATTTTCACATAATGACCTGGTCTTTCGAACCTAACCATGTGAATAAGCGAAGAGAGGGTGCC
Source organism: Orycteropus afer afer (assembly GCF_000298275.1). Classification (NCBI taxonomy): domain Eukaryota; kingdom Metazoa; phylum Chordata; class Mammalia; order Tubulidentata; family Orycteropodidae; genus Orycteropus; species Orycteropus afer. The sequence continues at coordinate 422,761 of NW_006922517.1, read as the reverse complement.
CACTGAGAATCAAAGTCCAGCCATATTGACACATAACCTTAACCATCACGGCCAACATGATTCTGTCTCACACCTAGACATTCGTTACTGCCAGGTGCATATCATTAATGCAAACAATAGTTGAACAGTAAATTTTTTACTACTGTCATAAATGTGAAATGTAGAGTAAGGAGAGAATTGATAAATGAGGAAAGGATATACTGTGCTCCTTTAAAAAATCACCTACATGAGACCAAATAGTCAATAAGTACTTTAAAACAGAGGAGAACATGTGTGTGGGGGAATGGAAATGGAACAACCCAAATGAAAATAATGAGAATGCTCACACATTGTGAAGAATGCAACCAATGTCACTGAACAAATTATGTAGAAATGAATGAATGGAAACCTAAACTGTTGTGTATACCTTCATAGAAAAGGCAATAATCATTTATTTAAAAAAAAGGAAGGTACAGACTAGCATAGTCGGTTCATCATTTCCTGAACAAAAGATTTTGCCTCAATTTTCTGGTGCCTCCTGCTATTTCTAATCCCTTAAGTTTATGCATCTTGAGTTTCAGTTTAAAATGGCACCACACTTAAGGTCAGCATTTGACTTCTACTGCTGTACCAAGACCATGCCAATGGCATTATAAGGCAAGACCAGAGCCTGCTGTGCTAAGAAAAGAAACTGCTTGAAAGCAAGTATTCCCAGTGACCTTAAGAAATGTTAGAAGTACAAAAAGAAATTGATATGAGAGTTTGATAGCACCTTGTTCCCCAAGATACTAAAGACCCTAAAATGCCTTCAGCTTCCCTTCTTCCCATTTGGCAAATTCAAAACCATTCTCAAAGAATCAGCTTTATCATTTAATATTTGAATTCCACTTGTCAAGTCACAGTGATCCGACCTGTGGGTTGTCTATGGCTGCTTCTGCTCTACAATGGTTAAAGTTAAAGTTCTAACACAGACCATATTATAACAAATTATATGGCCACAGAGACTAAAATATTTACTACATGGTCCTTTACAGAAAATTTTTACTGATCTAATAGCCTAACACCAGCACCACCACCTCAAACTTTCTGAGATTTATGTTTCTTTATCTATAAAATGATGATACCTATATACCTCATCATAAAGAAATTCAAAGAAAAATGTTCTATAATTAAGAAAAATGTTTTAAATTCAAGGCAATATTATCACAATTATAGTTTACTTAACTCTAATCAACTATCCCAAATAGTCCCTTGTCATGGATTGAATTATATCCCCAAAGAATATGTGAACTTGGCTAGGCCATGAATCACAGTACTGTGTGGCTGTCTTCCATTTTGTGAATTATACTCCATTTTGTGATGTGTTACAAATCCTAACTTCTACAAGTTAATGAGGCAGAATCAGTGTGAGGTGTCTCGAGTCACAGCCTTAGAGGAGGGTGGGACTCAAGTCATGCTCCTACTCAAGCAAGTCTTAATTAAGTCATACCCCTGAAGCTCTGATGGCCTAGTGCCTAAGGCATTTGACTGCTAACCAGAAGGCTGACTCAAACCCACCAGCCACTCCTCAGAAGGAAGATTGGGCAATCTACTTTCATAGAGATACCACCTCGGAAACCTAAGGAGGGGTCACTATGAATCAAATTGACTCGATGGCTCTGAGTTTGGTTTTGGTTAGTTTTATTCAGGTCACCCCCTTGCTTGAGCCACACCCTTTATCTTACAAGAGATGAAAAGGAGAGAGAAGCAAGCAGAAAGGAGGGGGACCTCCAAGAAAGAGGAGCTAGGAGTAAAGCATTTCCTTTAAACACAGGATGCCTGTGCTAAGAACCTCCTAGACCCAGGGGAAGATTGATACCAAGACTCACAGAGGTCTCCAAAGAATACCAGGCCCACAGATGTTGAAAGGAAACAAGGACATTCCCTAGAGATGGCACCCTGAATTTGGACTTTTAGCCTCCCAAACTGTGAGAAAATAATTTCTGCTCGTTAAAGCCATCCACTTGTGGTATTTTTGTTATAGCAGCAACTAAGTTCTTTTCCAATTGAAAGGAGAGTATAACATTTCTGCTGAGATAAATTATAAGAATAAAATCCCAGTTAGACCAAATTTAATTCACTGTTTTAAAAGTATGACGCTTAATGCAAGCAGCCAACCAGGGCACGACAATTACTAACCTCTGTTCTCCTGGAGCAAAAGAGGAAGAAGGAAAGTCAGGAATATGAGGAAGAAGTGGAATGTGTGGCAAACTGCCTACTTTGTGATGTGACCCCCATTGGGTTTCCAAGGCTATAACTCTTTACAGAAGCAGACTGCCCCATCTTTCTTCCATGGAGCAGCCAAATGCCTTAACCACTACATCACCAGAGTACCTTACTTTGTGATGAGACCAGAATAACTGAATGGTGCCTGGTTACCATTACTGAACATTTTGATCAAATACTCTATAGAAGAATCCTGATCAAAAGGGAGAAATGTAGAACAGAACTTCATATTCTTACAAAATCCAGACTCTCAGGAGCCATGGAGCCTGGATGAACTCCTGAAACTATTGTTCTGAGATAATCTTTAAACCTAAAATAAAAAATACCTCCTGAAGTCTTCTTAAAACTAAACAATACTTTACTGCTTAACAGTACTTTAGTAAAAAATGTCTGCCTTGAGCTTTATGCTCTTTTAAGAAACATTTTTGTGGGATCAAATTGACAAAAGTAACTAGAAAGATAGGAACGATAGGGAGCAGTCAGTTTATGTTAATGGAGAGGGAACAACTCAGAAAAGGAGGGTAAGAATGGCTGCACAAGTCAAAGAACATAAATCTCTATCAATGAATTGTACACATGAAACTGCTGAATTGGTGTACGTTTTGCTGTGTATATTCCCAACAACAAAATAAATAAATAAAAGTTTCAAGATCAAGCTATAAGCTAATTCCCTTTCCAAATATGAATACAGATTGTCCTTCCATAACACACCAGGGCCTATAACTTAGAAAATGTTGTTCCAGCCTTGATTACAAACAAAAATGTCTAAAACTGGCTTTCTGGAGGAACAGCTGATATATAGCATGGATACTCACCCAACAATCACCCTGTGGTTGTTTTGTTATCAAAACATGGGAATCACAGTCTACCCTTCAGATGTGATTATCTCTCAGAAAAAATTAACTGTCAGAAAAAAATCCTCATGTTTCTTAGGCCAGATGTATAACAAAGGGACCATCAGAAATTAGCATATTCACTGAACACACATCTGACGGATGATCACACATTTTTCAAAAGGTTTCTGGAATGCTGGTAATATTGTATTCTTTGACCTAGGTGGTGGTTACATAAATCTGTTTACTTTGTGATAATTCTTTGAGCTATAAACTTATGATGTATACATTTTTATATGTATATCATACATTTTTAAGGGAAAAAATGAGCTTCCCTTATTCTTCAATTAGTCTCAACCCTAATAAGGTCAAAATCATAGGTCCCACCTTATTTCCAGAAGCATCTTTTCCCTTCCCTTCTTCCTCCACATGAAAACGGAGGTTCTCCAGCAGGATGACAGAACCAGCAGCTGGGTCAGCACAGGCTTTCTCCACTTCTGGACCCACGCAGTCATTCAAGAACAGAACATCCCTACGAAGAGCAAAGCATGGCAAGACTTGAGCAGTCTGAAAGTTAAGAACCAGTGACAACATACTTAATAACAATGCCAGAGGCAAACCACACCACAGCCTAGAACTTACTTGCCCAGCAAAGTTTTGAGTTCTACAGCAACTGGCTTTAAGGAGTACTTGTCAGGCATGGGGACACCATCAGGCCGGCCCAGATGGCTCATAAGAACGACTGACTTGGCTCCATTGTCCAAACAGAATTTGATACTTGGGATGGCAGCTTTGATCCTGCAACAACCAAAAGGAGACAACAGATAAGAGTAAGGTTTCTCCCAGGAATTAGTGGGCACTTTTTTATTCACAACCTTATAAAACATGAACCCCTCTTTTGTCTCCAAATTCTCTCAAATCTACTATTAGCAACTCAATGGTAGTCCTTTCATATTCAGGGAAAAAGTTAAATATAATGTCAGTCCTCTACCTAAGATAGTACAATCTCATCATAAATTTATCCTTTATGCAGAAAAGAGTTAACATAGTGAGCCTGAGGCTGCTATCTTTAGAAGGAGCTACTTGCAAGGTTGGCCCTTAGCTGGTTATATGGGAACTTGGCTTTTAAGTGGTCCTCATTTCTTTAACTGATAAGGGCCATTCATTGTTCATAGACTGTCTTATAAACAATGTGATTTATGCTAAACACCTGCTTCCCTTTAGGAGTCTGAATTTTGATAGTTGCTAGGCAGACAGTGCCTATATGACCAGCCTGCAAGAGAAATCCTGAGAGCTGAACTTCTAATGGGCTTCTCTGGGCAGAAACTTTGAACAATTTACTGTATTTTTCACTGCTGGAGAAAGGCCACTCAGTTTGTCATCTTGCCTCACCACATGGGAAGAAAAGAGCATCATAAGCCTGTGCATGGACTTCTCCAGACTTGGCCTTTGTCTTTTTCCCTTGCTGATCCGGTCACATATCCTTTTTCTATAATATACCTTAGCTCTGAGTACAACTATAGACTGAATTCCTATGAATCCTTCTAGGAAAGCACCAAATGTGGATGATCTTAAGGAACCTCGAAACATCCCAATTATATGACTATAGAAGATATGTAAAATTCCCAAACTTTGAAACCATAAAAAGAAATTTAGGGAAAATTGAAATACTATGTAGTAATTTTCCTGCACCCATTACAGATCCTAATTAACTTTTTTATTTAGGTAACAATAAATGCATTATATAGAACTTGCTTTACATAATGTATCGTATTTATTACACTATAGTTTAATCAGAAAGTAATTAAACTTCCTTTATACATTTAAAATTTTTATTACAAATGTTTCTAGCCTTCAGTTTTTGTCAGTTTATAAAAAATTAATATTGATAACAGAGAAAATCATTTATTTATTCAACAGATACCTATTAAACACATCTTTTATGCCAACCATCAATCCAAGTTCTGAAAATGTAAGAGTAAATAAAACAGTCTCTGTTCTCACAGAGGTGAAATTCTAAAGGAAGGAGAGACAATAAACAAATATATACATGATATATCACATGGTTATAAAAGCTAAGGAGAAGATAAAGCAAGGTAGAGGAAGAGAATGATTGGGACAGTAGTTGTGGGAATATTTTAGATAGGAGTGGTCAGGGAACATCTCTCTGATAAGGTGACACTGGAGCAGTGAATGGAATGATTAAAAAAAAAAAGTTCCATTGATAAAATATGCTATTTAACAGATGTAAAATTCATCAATCTCAAATAAAGAATAAATACTTATCAGGTACAGGGAGCCCTGGTAACACAGAGGTTAAAGCACTTGGCTACTAAGCAAGAGGTTGGCAGGTCAAACCCACCAGTCACTCCATGGGAGAAAGATGTGGCAGTCTGCTTCTATAAAGATTTACAGCCTTGTAAACACTGTTGTTGTTGTTGTTGTTTGCCATCGAGTCGGCCCCGACTCATAGCCATAGCGACCCCTCCTTGGGTTTCCGAGGCAGTATCACTACGGACGTAGGATTGCCCAACCTTCCTTCCGAGGAGTGGCTGGTGGGTTTCAACCGCCAGCCTTCTGGTTAGCAGTCAAGTGCTTTAGCCACTATGCTACCAGAGCTC
>NW_006922517.1:410158-416503 GCF_000298275.1 Orycteropus afer afer | reverse complement strand
ACATGTACTAGAAATGTGACTAGTCTAAATCGAATCTCTAAGACTTTGTAGTACCAAAAAGATGTAAAATATCCACTTGATTAATTTTTTATATTGATTATAAGTTGAAATGAGTATTTTGAATTGCCTAGATTAAATAGAGTATATTATTAATCTTGTTTCTTTTTTACTTTCTTAATGTGGCAACTAGGAAATTTTAAACTACATATGTGGCTCACATTATACTTCCATTAAACAATACTGGTCCAGATGGTAGGTAAGTACCTTTCCAGCTCAAATCCTTCATTTAAAATAAAAACCTTTTTTTAAGAAACTAATCAAAAGCAACAGCAGTACCATCACTTAAATTTCCGCTTCTGAATCTAAGAGCCACGACGTTTGTGTTTGTAGCAGCCTGAAATAACTGAAAACATTCCTTCTGAAGTCTTTTCCCTTCTACTTGCTAGAAGTAAAAATAAAAATTCTCAAAAACTGATTTTATTTGGGGCAATTAGAATAGGGGCTTATATAACTACATGTAAGCTTAATAATTATTACTATTAAAAAATACTTCTCTTGCATAGTTTTTTCTTTTCCAAGAGGAGCCAGGTAACCTTAAACGTTGATATTTTTTAAAAATGCATAACCCAAAATTCTTCAAATTTTCAAAAATAGGAGATAAAACTCACTCTGATGATTATTTTTTCAATTTCTACGTTCTCAAAAATTTAGAATATCAACTTTCAGTTTTGACATTCTCATAACAAAGTGGATCAGATGGTAGGTTAGTGGAAAGCCAAGATCACATGCCTTAAATTCTATTAGTTCTACAATAATAAAGGAAAATCATTTAATCTTATATTCCCATAAGACGTACACCTTAAACCTAGCTCAAGTCGTAGCCGGAATCTTACCTCTGGTTGTTTGTTATCTGGTTGTTCTTCATAGGAACATTAAAATCCACTCTAAAAAAGAAAGAGTTTCAGGTTCAGAGCCATGATCAACTTACTGTTACCTCAAAGAGTAGGAGAAGTACTTTTAGTGAACCAATTAAATAAGCATGAAGTTCAAAACTCACCTTGAAAATAATTAAAAGAAGTCAAGATAGTGGTTAGCCATGAAGAGTAGGCTGGGAGTACTAACTGGAATAGGGCACAAGAAGGAGCCTCTGGTAATGTTCTATTAAAGAGCCCTTGACCTATATGATTATACAAATGTGCTCATTTTGTGATAGTTCTTTGAGCTTATGATTTGTACTATTTCAAGTATATGTATCACACTTTAAAAAGAAATTTTAAAAAATTAAAAACACAAGAGCTAACCCTAAAAGCCTGGGAAAGTAAAACCAATTCCATCTAAAATATTTCTATATGGGCCTTGCATGACAATATCTAAGAGTTGCAGATGAAGATAAGTAGTAATATGGAGTGTATCTTGATTCTGATCCCTTTGATACTATTTCTGAGTCCTTGTAAAGCTAAAATCATACAAAAAAATTAACTGGAAAAATAGAACACATCAAGAAAATATTCCTTTTGGTTAAAGTCTGGAGCCTTGAGACTAGGAAGAAACCCAGTGCCCAGTACCATGTTCACACAGTACCCTTAAAGCAAAACACAGGCAAGAAGGGGGGAAAAAAAAAGGCCCCAGAGGAGAGGGTGGGGCACGTAGGGCACAGTAACCCTGCTCACTTGACAAAGGCAATTAGAAGGTAAGTGATTAAGATGACACAATCACCTTAGAAAATTACCTCGGGGCACACACCCCCAAAAAAGAAAAAAAAAACAGTTTTGATCAAGTTAATTCTACTCATGGTGATCCCATGTATGTCAGAGTAGAACTGCACTCCATAACGTTTTCAAGATTGAATTTCTGGAAACACATCACCAGGCCTTTCTTCCAAGGTGCCTCTGGGTGGGTTCAAGCTTCCAACCTTTCAGTTAGTAATCAAGCATTTAACTATCTGTGACCCCCAGGGATAAATGCCATATAAATGTTAGCTATTATCATATATGTTAATACTTCTCCAAAATGTAATTCTGTGATTTAAAAGGTAAGATCACCCATTACTATAAACATGTATCATTACTCACTTAAGGCAGTATGGTGATGGTATGACCTAGACCAAAGATTGCTGCTGTTGTCCTTGATTATAAAGCTCCATCTTTCCCTGGTATTTTCTCATACTCCCTTAGTGAGTGATCATGGATATGAGGCCACTTGATTCCGATTCTAAGCATTTTCTTTAAATATCCTGGACAAGGTCTTTGCCAGCCTTAAAGTGTAGTCCAAAGAGGATAGAGTATCCCATTACCATGGGTCATTTTCTCACACGTAGCCTCTTGGAAGGCCCATGATCAAAAGGGCTAAAGTCAAGTGGGTAAGCAAAAGCTACCTCTTGCAGTGCTGTTCCCTACCCCCAAACTCTTACAGAAAGACATGTGTTTGAGCAGAAATACTCAAGAATCAATCTCATCTATCCAAGCTGCCATGGCATCAGCTTACTAAGTGAATGTGTACTCTCTTCTCATTGCCCTCTGGATTATTTCATTTTCTTCATCTCCTAGATTCTCAACAGCTCTGCTTTTAGTTTCTCCTGTGAGGAGTACAGGAATCTTGGTGGCACAGTGGTTAAAGCACTCCGCTGCTAACCAAAAAGTAAGTGGTTCAAACCCACTAGCTGCTCCATGGGAGAAAGAAGTGGCAGTCTGCTTCTGTAGATTTCAGCCTTAGAAACCCTTGGGGGCAGATCTACTCTGTCCTGTAGGTTCACTATGAGTAGAATCGATTCAACGGCAGGTTTGAGTTTGGTGGGGTGACGAGTACACCAAAGGAATGCCTTGGAAATGCTATGGGACAGTTCTACTCTGTCCTATAGGGTGACTATGAGTCTGAATTGACTCAGTGGCAGTGGGTTTGGTTTGGTAGACATTTCACTTGTTCTACCTTTGTCTGAAATCTTCCTTTTCTACTACCCTCAAACACTGCTGTGCTTTGCCTCAGGCACAAAGTCACATATCACTCCACACACCTATCATATTGGATAAAATAAAAAATAATGACACTACTAAATGCTGGCAAGGATGGAGAGAAAGTGATCATTCATATATTGCTGTTGGAATATAAAATGGTGCAGCCACTTTGGAAAACACAGGCAAGAAAAAAAGAAAAGGCCTCGTTGGAAAACAGTCCAGCAATTCCTCAAAAAGTTAAACATAGAAGGTCTGCATAACCCAGCATCATGTCTATACCAAAACTTGTACATGAATGTTCACAGCAGCTTTATTTGTAACAGCCAAAAACTAGAAACAACTCAAATGTTCTTCAGTGGGTAAATCGTTAAACAACTGTGGTGTACCTATACCATGGAATACTATAACATGAAATGAACTACTAATACATATTAACAACTTGGATGAACATTGAGTGAATTGTGTTTAGTGAAAAATGCCAATCCCAAAAGGTCACTGTGTGATTCCATTTATGTAACACTTTGAAATGACATAGACACAGAGGACAGATTAGTAGTTATCAGGGGTTAGGGACAGGGTTTCATTCTGTTGTACATAGGGTCACTGTGGTGATGGAACAGCTCTTTATCTTGATTGAAGTGGTGTTTACAGAAGTTTACAAATGTCACAAATATACACACATGTGTTACAAATATACACACATATTGGGTGATGTCAATTCCCTGGTTTTATATTACGTTGAGGAAAATTAGGTGAACTATACAAAGCACATCTCAGTACTATCTTTACAACCTCCTGTGAATATATAATTATTTCAAAATAAAATGTTTTTTAAATACTGATTTAGTAGGAATAAGAATATTAAGTCTCTATTTTTGTTGTTGCTAGGTATTGTCAAGTTGGTTTTAAATCATAGCTATCCTATGTACAACAGAACAAAACGATGCCCAGTCCTGCACCATATTCAGAATCACTGCTATGCCTGAGCCCACTGTTGCAGCACTGTGTCAATCCATCTCCTTGAGGGTCTTCCCCTTTTTCACTGACCCTCTACTTTACCAAGCATGATATTCTTCTCCAGGGATTGGTCCCTCTTGAAAACATGACCAAAGTACAAGAGATGAAGTCTGGCCATTCTAAGCAGCATTCTGTCTGTACTCCTTCTAAGACAAATTTTTTTGTTCTTCTAGTTATTGTTATGTGCCATGGAGTCGGACCCTACTCATAGCGACCCCTCCTTGGGTTTCTGAGGCAGTATCACTATGGAAATAGATTGCCCAACCTTTCTTCCGAGGAGTGGCTGGTGGGTTTGAACCACCAGCCTTCTGGTTAGCAGTCAAGTACCTTAGGCACTACGCTACCAGAGCTCCTGTTCTTCTAGTAATCCATGGTATATTCAATATTCTTTGCCTACATCATAACTCAAATGCATCAAGTCTTCTGCCCTCTTCCTTATTCATTGTACAGCTTTCATATGTACATGAAGCTACTGAAAACACCATGGCTTGGGTCAGGTGCACCTTAGTCTTCAAAGTGACATCTTTGCTCTTTAGCACTTTAAAGAGGTCTTTTGTAGCAGATTTGCCCAATGCAAATCTGTTCATTTAAGTCTCCAGCACCTGAACTCTCAGGAGTCTAGGTCCAGTTCCATTAAAAGCTCCCAAAGGAGCCACGCTCGCCATAGCTTCACTGTCTCTTAGTGTAAAATTGGGGTATCATGCCTGACTTAAGGAGCCCTAGTTGGGCAATGTACTTCCGTAGTAATACAGCCTTGGAAACCCAAGGAGGGGTCGCTATGAGTCGGGTCCAACTCCATGGCACATAACAACAACAGTGTCACAATGGTTAAGCACATGGCTGCTTAATTGAAAGGTCCATGGTTGGAACCCACTAGCAACTCCATGAAAGAAAAGACCTGGCCATCTGCTACCATAAAGATTACAGCCTAGGAAACCCTATGGGGTAGATGGGGCAGTTCTACTCTGTCATATAGGGTAGCTATGAGTCAGAATCAACTCATCAATTCAACAGCACACAACATGTTAGAGTCTTTTTTTTTTTTTCAGTTTTGCCTCTATTTTTCTTACCACTACTTCAAGGTTGTTGCTTAACAGGTTACAACAGGTTAAAGAAAAGCACTCAAGTTTGTTTAAGGAAGGAAAAAAAAACGGAGGAGCATGCAAAAAGGGAAGTATTCTATGAGCAAGCAAAGGGGCATGACAGGCAACCTGTGAGAGAAAGAAAGGAAATGATATTGCAAAAATAAGTAGGAAATTTACTTCTGAAAACTGTAAAGGCTGGCTGTAAAGTCAACTGGACTCCTAAAAAGTGAAATGGAACCAATCAGAGGTTTCAAGCTATCTAAAGTTTCCTTAAAAAAAAAATCAGTCTTTTCCCTTGGCAATGCAAACCAGGGGACTAGTAAACTAGCAAACATCAGATTCCCTTTCACAGGACAAACAGGCAACTGAAGTAGCCACCCCTCAGGAGTCCCCATTTCTGAAACACTGCCAACTACCGCCACATAAGGGCATTGAAACAAAAAGGAATTGTGCTGACGTAGCAAAGCTGCCTAGGCTCTTGCAAGCCCAGGCTTTTTCAAAAGTAGTTGTACAATGTGACTGTTCAAAAAAGACACATTAATAAGCAGAGAACAAAGTAACCTCTTGTCTTCAGACAAAAGAAATATTATTTATCCAAAGATTACTGGGAAAAAATTATTGATTGCAACCTTCAGCAGAGAAAGGGTCTATTTCCCTATGTCTAAGTATTTAGAGGATTTGGTTGGTAGCCAAGAGACCTAAATTTTAGTCCCAGCTTTGCCACTAACCACTAACCTGCCAGTTCAATGACCCTGGACAGATCAATTTCTATCAGCAAAAACAGGAGTAGCCAATCTTTTCAAGGCTTTGAGTTAATTTGTGCTAAATAAAGTTTGAGCCCTTGGGTAGAAAGATATTTCATGATAGTAGGTCCAGAGGAAGAAAAGAGAAGCACCTCCTCCAGTTCTACCCCCTGAGCCCAGTTAATTCTTCAAGTCAGTTTCCCAGGGGATAAGAGGAAAGCCCAAGTCTGTAATTATAGGAAGGTGACCAGTGTGATTCCCCACCCTTTTCCTTTCTGGTACATAGACCTGGAAATGTCAGACATGACCCTGAGCACAGTGGAGATGGGAGGAAATCATTAAAACCTGGGAGCTGGCTGCATCTAACTATCCTTTGTTTTTCATAAGGTCTAACACTCTGGTGGCATAGTGGCTAAGACACTTGCCTGCTAACCAGACGGCTGGCGGTTCAAACCCACCTGCCACTCCTCGGAAGGAAGATTGGGCAATCCTACTTCCGTAGTGATACTGCCTCGGAAACCCAAGGAGGGGTCGCTATGAGTCGGGGCC
>NW_006922517.1:408834-410058 GCF_000298275.1 Orycteropus afer afer | reverse complement strand
CGTAGTGATACTGCCTCGGAAACCCAAGGAGGGGTCGCTATGAGTCGGGGCCGACTCGACGGCACATAACAACAACAACAACAACATACCAGTAATCACGAAGATGGCATAGGACCAGGCAACATTTCATTCTGTTATACATAAGGTCAACACAAGTTAGAGCTGACTCAATGGCAACTAACAACAAAAATAAAATACCCTTCCGTAGGGTTGTCTGAGGACCATAATGGGCCTCTATCTAATACTAGGATGGCTGTGATCCCTTCTTCGTCCAGATTACAAAGGCCCATGCCACTGGGGAAAATGTCAGCATAGGTCTTTCTCATGGCCATATTGAGTTCTTCTGACTATCTCCATAGGCAAGGCATAGAAGGCTATCTTCAATCTTATATTGGCCATAATGAAATTAGAGACAAGGGGAGGGCTACTCAAACTCATAGGGTGTCCAGACAGCTCTCTAATTCATACACGTTTAAATACAGGGTAAAGGGAGATCTCCTACTAGCTTATGTGTCTGGTAAGATCCAGAAGATGCCCTCACTTGAACCTGCACAAATTGGGAAAGGAGCTGGATCACACCATTCACATGACTGCTATCAATCAACCACTTCCCAAAAAAGGACAAGACTTCATACTGCTATAAGGCAAATACTTATGGCCCCAAAAAACCTGTCAAATTACAAAAACAATCAAGACCACTAGTTACATACCTAACTATGCTCCTGCACTGCTCCTGGCATGCACATATGCACATGTTCCAAAAATGATACAAGTAATAGTTCCATAGCCCATACTAGTAATTCTGGGAGATAAAGGAGAAATCATGTTTGGTAAGTGACCAGGGCTCCATATGTGCAGAGATCCCAAAGTGCATGCAGGAGCTCTCCCTACTTCTAATATCCTGCTTCTCTAGCCAAACGTAGGGATGAAGTTGGAGGATCACAAGAATGAGCAGCAACACCCTGCTCTACTATTACTCAGCACGTGTAACGATCCTGATTCAAACTCCATGGCCCGGGTCTAACGACATGGTAGGAAAGCAAAGGTCTGTTACATAAGCTCTGCAGGGCCTGCTCAGGTGTCCCACCCCACCTCACCAACCAGCCCCCAACTCTTGACCCACTGTCCTCCAGTCGATTCCCACTCATAGCGACCCTATAAAAAAATAAAAGAACTGCCCCCATAGTGTTTCCAAGACATAAATCTTTGTGCAAGCAGACTGCC
>NW_006922517.1:404940-408714 GCF_000298275.1 Orycteropus afer afer | reverse complement strand
AGTGCTTTAGCCACTGCGCCACGAAGGCGCCTCTAACTCTTTGGGGGTTTCAATCACATTTAAATCAATATCCTATTCTCTGGGGCTCTGGTGGCGTAGTGCCTAAGGTATTTGACTGCTAACCAGAGGCTGGCGGTTCAAACCCACCAGCCACGCCTCGGAAGGAAGATTGGGCAATCTACTTCCGTAGAGATACTGTCTCAGAAACCGAAGGAAGGATTGCTATGAGTCAAAATCGACTCAACGGCAGTGAGGTTTTATTTATTTATTTATTTATTTTGGTTATCCTCTGGGCAAGATTTCCTATTGAGAAGGAATCTATGAAATGTGGGCTGTTTCCCATTCTTCAGAGATGGTCTAAGGCTGTGGGGGAAGGGAAATTAACCAAATGACCTCTCAAGGTCCCTTCCTCGGGCCTAGGGATTTGTGAGATAAGATTTAGGTCCCACCTCTCCAACTGGGAACTGGAGGTGACGGAACTGCATTTTCAGGAATAGAAAAGATGGCAAAAGGGGTCCCGACAATCTGAGCCCTTCCTCAGTGTGAACCACCTCAAAAGGACTATGACTCGTTTTCTGGGCTGGTGGAAATGCCGTGAGAAACAGTCAAACCCTGACCTAGCCTCAGCCACAACAGAGGCACCCTGCCTATCTATGACCCCTGGGATGGAGGCAAGGGCTAAAGCAACTTTGGGCAGACAGGCAGCCAACTCTACCCCACCCAGAGAAAGCTCAGCCAACGATGCAGAATTACCTCATGATCACCCGTTTCCCTTTCACGTCCAGTTTGTCCAGAGTAAGCTTATTTGAAAGCGACATCTTGGCAACTCAGCGGAGAAGAGTGGCTCTGGGTTCAGAAAGCTGCAGCGAAGGGCAACGCTGCCAGCAGAAGCGTGCTCAAAGCGCGTGTGGTAGGACTTGCGCAGGGCTCAGGGCGGGACAGCGAGGCCTCTCGACGCTCCTCCTCCTACCCCGCCCTATCCTGGCCGGAAACGCCCTGCGTAGGGAGAAGAGCAGCTGCCATTGGACTGGGCTCAAAGCGGTCGGAGTCCTGCCATTGCTCCAAGGCGTTGTCTGTCTGGCGTGGTTGGTGAGACGTGCTGCTTCGACTTGTCACGTCCGCCACGCACCGACCTGCAGGGAACCTTCGTGACTAGAGGAGTGGGGAGGTGGAGTGTCCTGGCTTGTAGGTGGAGTGGAAAACAGTAGGGTGGGGCTGCGGCACAGACGAGGAAAGAGTATGCTAGGCCCAAGGCCGTTGCCTCCGCCGCTTTGTTCGTCGGAGCTGCTTCTAGAGCAGCTTCAGCACAAGGCAAAATGACTGCCAATTCGGAAAGAGAAGCTCACAACAGCCTTGGGAAAAGCACCACTCTCCCACCCCAGGAAATTCCCAGCCGCCCTACCAGGATTAATGCAAATGTCACTTTCTTTTGGAAAACTTCCCAGCTTTCACGACTCCCCAAATGAAATTCTTTCTTCGTTTGCACTGCTACTGTGACCTTACTAATAATCGAGACTTCTCAAAAGTCTGGAAAGGCCCAAGTCACCTTTTCACCACTCTTTTTGAATAAAAAAAATGCAATATAATTGCTCTAGTCAGGACGGAATTGATGTTAATAGAAACAAAGCTTTCCTGTATTAACTAATTTAATGCTTATAAAACTCGGAAGTAGGTACTGTTTTCCTCATTTTACAGATGAGGTAACTGATGCACAAAATAAGCTTAGTGATTTGTTCAGGGTCCTAGCTTGTAAGTGGTAAATTTAGACCTAGGCAGCCCACATCAAGAGTTTATACACTTAGACAACCGCTTTGAAAGGGATCAAAATAGGAGATCCTGGATAGAGTGGGAGGAAAATGTGGAACAGAACTCAATATCATTAAAAAGACCAGGCTTACTGGTCTGATAGAGCCTAGTGGAACACCTGAGACTATGGCACTTAGACACCCCTTCAAGCCGGGAACTGAACTCACCCCAGTGGCTCAACTTTCAGCCAAACAACAGATAAGTCTATACGATGAACAAATACACCAGGGATGTTCTGATCCTTAGAACAACCAACCATACAAGATCAAAGGAAACATTTGCTCAGGGATAAAGTTCAGAAGGAAGGAAGGGATAGGAAAGACCAGCTAATGGAAACAGTAAACACAGGGAGAGAGTGGGAAGAGTGCTTTTACATGGTAGTGATTCCAATTAATGTCATGAACCAAGATGTGTATAAATTGTTGAATGGACAACCAATTTGCCATGAAAGTTTACTTCACTGAAGCACAAGAAAATAGTCTATACACTTAACCATCATATATGCTATACTTCCTTCTAAGATGTAGAAAAATACTAATTCATAGTGCACTGATACTGAGACACAAGTTATAAATTATAAGATAAACATAAGTTTCTTTTAACCTATCACTATATCTTATGATAAATATCATTGGCAAAATAACTTTTTATTGTTATTTGGGTGAAAGTTTACAAAGCAAATTCGTTTCCACTCAACAGTTCATATACATTTTGTTTAGTGACGCTGATTGTGATCCCCACAATTTAACAGCTTTCTCCTCACTTCCTCCCTCTGGTTACCTTTTCCCTGTGTCCTTCTTTCCTATAAATTTCTGCCCTATGAGCTTTCTCCCTGCACAAATGCTGCCCTTCTGAACTCCTATGATTGATTGTTCTAAGGAGTGTACCTACCTGGTGTAAATGTTCACCTTATATGCCTGTCCATTTTTTGCCTGAAAGTTAAACCACGAGAGTGAGTTCATTTCCAGGCCTGAAGGGTGAGTAGGAGCCATAGTCTTGGAGGTATCAGTATCAGACCAATGAGCTTGGTCTTTTTAATGATTTTGAGATTTGTTCCACATTTTTTCTACCACTGAATCTGGGTTCTCCAATTTTGATCCATTTCCGAGTGGTTGGCAGTGATAGCCAGGCACCATCTAGTTCTAGCCTCAGGGTCATCTAGGTTGAGTTACTGGCAAATAACTCTTTAGAATTATTTCCAAATGAGTCTACTTTTGAGGCCCCCATGGATCTCCCAGCAATCCTATGATCAGCTGTATGTACACTTCCATCTGGCACTTATTTCATTCCTCCAGGGTTCTTGTGGTTGTTGTTGTTAGGTGCTATAGAGTTGTCTCCAACTCATAGCGACCCTATGCACAGCAGAATGAAACACCACCCGGTACCGCGCCAGCTCCGGGATCCTTGCTATACTTGAGCCCATCACCACAGCCACTGTGTCAATCCATCTCGTTGAGGGCCTTCCCCTCCTTCCTCAACCCTCCACCTTACCAAGCATGACATCCTTCTCCAGTGTATAGTCCCCTCTGACAACATGACCAAAGTAAGTGAGATGAAGTCTGGCCATCCTCGCTTCCAAGGAGGATCTCAGCTGCACTTCTTCCTGGAAAGATCTGTTAGTTCTTTTGGCAGTCCATGGTACCTTCAGCATTCTTCGCCATCACCACAACTCCAAAGCATCAAATCTTATTCGGTCTTCCTTATTCATTGTCCAGCTCTCACATGCATAGGAGGCAATTGGAAATATCATGGCCTGTGTCAGAAGCACCTTAGTCCTCAAGGAGACATCCTTGCTCCTCAGCACTTGAAAGAGTTCCTTCGCAGCTGACCTACCCAGTGCTACACGTCATCTAATGTCCTGACTGCTGCTGCCATTAGCCTCGATTGTAGAACCAAGCAACGTGAATTCTTTGACAACCTCAATCTTTTCTCCATTTATCGTGATGCTGCTCATTGATCCAGTTATGA
>NW_006922517.1:401481-402805 GCF_000298275.1 Orycteropus afer afer | reverse complement strand
GATGTTTGCTGCTGTTTCTCCTCAATTTGAGTGGTGCCACGTCAGTGAATGGAGGTCTCAAAAGCTTTACCTTATCCATATGAGTAAGGCTGATTTACTCTGATAATGCAGCTCTTGCCCAGTCCTACTTTGAGAGCTTTTTAAGCTAAGTGAGTCATCTTCCTCCTCTGTATTGGACAATGTTTCTGCACTATTCATAAAGTTACACAGTAATGTATCAGACAGTGTTTCTCTGCTATTCATAAGGTTTTCCCTGGCCAATGCTTTGAGAAGTGGATGGCCTCCTCCTTCTTCCTAGTCTGTCTCAGTGCAAGCCTGGCTGATACCTGTGCAACAGGTGCACCCCACTGGGTTTGAAACACCAGTAGCACAGCCTCAAGACTCACAGCAACATATCACCACAGAAGGACAAACCAACAGACAAGTTTGTCTCCCTTAGCTGTTGGAAACCCCTCCAACCACCCTTGCTTAGATCCCTGCAGCTAACTCCTCAATCTGTTCCAGTCCCCTTTGCCTTTTTTGTCCTCTCCCTGCTTCCCACCTCACTGCTTCTGGGGGGTGGCCTGGGTTCCCTCTCCTCACCTGGCTCCCTGCGGTTGAATCCTCTATCTGTTCCTATCCCCTTTGCCTTTTCCGTCCTCTCACTGCTGTTCCGCCTTGCTCCTTGTGGGGCATGGCCTGGGTTCCCTCTCTTCACCTCATGATCACCAAAGTAAGTGAGACAAAGTCTGGTCATTCTCACTTCCAAGGAGCATTCTAGTTGCACTTCCTCCAGGACAGATTTGTTACTTCTTTATTAATTGTCCAGCTCTGACATGCATATGAGGTGATTGGCCACAAATTTTGTTTTCTTTGTATGTTATCTATACAAGCAGAGTACTGTGCTGTGCTCCTCTATTCACTAGTTGACAGCATTTATACACTCACTACCTGTCTCCTTTACTTTGTCAGCCTCTCATATGTCCCTGTCAACCCTGGCAAACAGAGCCTGTTCTTAGGACCCGGGAATCCACGTGAGAACACTATCACTTTAAAATCCAAAATGGCCACCACTTGTAAACATTCAAAATGGCTGTGGCCTTGGTCACTTTAAATATCCAAAATGGCTGCCATGTGTAAAAATTTTGGGCCAATCACTCCAACATATAATCACCAATTAAATATAAACACAAAAACGTCACAATGCTTCGGAGACAACAGAGCATCACAGTCCACACAACGAAGAAAGATAAAGCAGGAGAAACAAGGGACCAGGATAAAGACACAAAAAACATCCCTGAGGAAGATGCAGCATTGGAACTCCCTGATAAGGAATTCAAAAGAA
>NW_006922517.1:398158-399055 GCF_000298275.1 Orycteropus afer afer | reverse complement strand
TAGGGAAGTCAAGACAATTACAAGATAGAATGGACTGTTCTAAACTTGGGAAGAAAACTATAAATCACATGGTAACCTCAAAGAAAAATGATAAATCCTCACAACAAAAAACAGTATCAGCAAAAACTAAAACAATAGTAATGAAAGAAGTGATAACACGGTTCATAAACAAACAAGCTCAGCATAGAAAATTTTATGAAACAAAGAAATCAACACCACGAAAAAGCATATAACCAAAATGACAGGAACAAATTCATATTTGCCGATAATTACATATGTGGCAAGGGACTAATCTCTAAGATTTATAGAAAACTCCAACACCTCAACAAGAAAGGGATTAACAATCCAATTGAAGAGTAGGCAGAAGACATGAATAGACACTTCACCAAGGAGGATATTCAGGTGGCCAGGTAATACATGAAGAGATGCTCACAATCATTGGCCATCAGAGAGATGCAAATCAAAACAACAACAATCACCCCAGCACTGATGGCAAGGTTAAACAACACAGAAAATAACAAATGCTGGCAGGGATGTGGAAAGATTGGGACACTCATACTCTGCTGGTGGAACTGTGAAGTGATATAGCCACTGTGGAAAACAATATGATGATTCCTTAGAAAGCTGGAATTGGAGGTACCATTTGACCCAGCAATCCCATTACGAGGTATATATCCTAGAGAGGTGAGAGGCAGGACAGGAACAGATACATGCACGCTCATGTTCATCGCAGTACTATTTACAATAGCAAAAAGATGAAAACAACCTACATGCCCATCAGTGGAAGAGTGGATGACCAACCTATGGTACATACACATACTTCTTTGCACATTTCATTATAGTAATTGGCTTTTTCTACTCGAGCTACTCTTTGAAATCTTCTGTTAAGCTCTTTTA
>NW_006922517.1:395052-397785 GCF_000298275.1 Orycteropus afer afer | reverse complement strand
GCTACTCAAACAGCTTTGTGAAGTAGATACTATCATTATCTCTATCTTACAGATGAAAACATTGAAGTTCAGAAAGATTGGCAAGCTTTATTCACTACATATCTGAAGGATGAATACTAGCTACTCAAGCAGTAGCAGAGAAGTAAACGTCCTAAAGTGGGAAGGAGCCTGAGACAACACAAAAAGCCCAGTGTTGCTGGAAAATTGAATGAGGGAAAGAGAGATCTGAAATTATACTGTTGAGGAAAGGTAACCAAACCAAAGTCATTGTCACTGACTCAATTCCAATAATTGCCCCCACAAGGTTTCCAAGGCTGTAAATCTTTATGGAAGTAGATTGCCTCATCTTTCTCCCATAGGGCAGCTGGTGGGTTTGAACTGCTTACTTGTTGGTTAGTAGCCCAATGCTTTTAACCACAACAGTGCCACCAGAGCTCCTTGAGGCAAGGTAAGCAGAGATCAAATAGTTTAAGCCTAATAACCATATTAAAGATATTTTTTTTTAGTCTACGAGCATTATGAATTCATTTGTCATAGTTACTGTTGCCTACTGAAGTCATTCCCCACTCACCAATTTCCATACTAGCAGAAATTTGATTTGGTTGGCTATTGGACCTATCTCCCAGTCCAAGAGACGAATCATGATTGATCTAAATTAAAAATGGCAATCCGATTCCCCTTATCATGAATTGGTCTGGAAATGGGTGTTGACCAAACTTGGGAAATAGAGATGTAATAGAGAGTTTACATTTTCTGGGGAAAAATACTCTCTGATAAAAGAAAGAACAGCTAGAGGAGTAATACCATTTGTCTTTTCATCCCCTACCATCTGTCAATTTGCCACAGTGGTGGCTTGTGTGTTGCTCTGATGCTGGAAACAATGCTACTGGTATTTCCAGTACCATCTGGGTTACCCATGCTGGACAGGTTTCAGCGGAACTTCAAGACTAAAACAGACTAGGAATAAGGACATGGCCACGTCCATGTCTGAAAAAAAAAATTAGCCACAGAAAACGTTATGAATAGCAGTAAAACCTTGTTTGATATAGTGCCAGGAAGATGAGCTTCTCAGGTTTAAAGGCACTCAAAATATGACTGGGGAAGAGCTGTCTCGTCAAAATAGAAACAACCTTAATGGCATGGATGGAGTAAAGCTTTAGAGACCTTCACTTGCTGGATGTGGCATGACTCAAAATGTAAATAAAAAGTTGCAAACATCTAGTAACAATTGGAACATGTAATGTATGGAATATGAATCTAGGAGAATTACAAGTTGTTAAAAATGAAATGGAATGCATAAATCTTGATATCCTAAGCATTAGGCACTTGACTGCTAACCAAGAGTCTGATGGTTCAAACCCAACAGCCACTCCTCAGAAGGAAAGTTGGGCAATCTACTTCCATACTGATACTGCCTCGGAAACCCAAGGTGGGGTCGCTATGAGTCGGGTCCAACTCAACGGCACATAACAACAACAACAAGCATTAGTGAGCTGAAATTAACTGGTATGGGCCATATTAAATCAGATAATCATACAATCTACTAAGCTGGGAATGACAGATTGAAGAGGAATGGCAACACATTCGCTGTCAAAAAGAATATTTCAAGATCTGTCCTAAAGTGCAATGCTATCAGTGATAGGATTATACTCATACACCTACAAGAAAGACCAGTTAAAATGACGATTATTCAAATTTACACACCAATCACTAAAGCCACAGATTAAAAAAACCTGAAGATTTTTACCAACTTCTCCAGTACAGAATTGACCAAGTATGCAGTCAAGTTGTATTGATAATTATTAGTGATTGGAATGTGAAAGTTGGAAAGAAAGAAGAAGCATCACTAGTTGGAAAATACGGCCTTGATGATAGAAATGTTGCTGGAAATAGCATAATAGAATTTTTCAAGACCAACAACTTATTCATTGCAAATATCTTTTTTCAACAACATAACAAATGACTATTCATGTGTACCTCTTGGATGGAATACACAAGAATCAAATCAAGTACATCGGTGGAAGGTGAGAATGGTGAAGCTCAATATCATCAATCAGAATGAGGCCAGTGGCGGACTGCGGAACAGACCATCAATTGCTCCTATGCAAGTTTTAGTTGAAGCTGAAGAAAATTAAAACAAGTCCACAAGAGCCAGAATACAACCTCAAATATACCCCATCTGAATATAGAGACCATCCAAAGAATAGATTTGACACATTGAACACCAGTGACCAAAACCCAAAAGAGATGTGGGATGACATCAAGGAAATCATACGTGAAGGAAGAAAAACGTCATTAAAAGTACAGGAAAGAATAGATAGCAAGATGGCAGAATAGGCAGACAAGCTGCAAAGACCCTCTGCAACAAAGCAATGAGAAACCAATTGAAACTGATACAGAAAACGAACATGGAACCCTGAACTTTGAAGGGAAAGATAAAGAAGTGGATTAAATACCAACTAGCAGAAGAACCCGAATGAAAACAATAAGTACAGAGAAAATGGAGCTGCATACTGTGGGCTGTCCTGAAGATGCAGAAATTTTGAATATTTGCAAGTGTGTCCTGGTCACAACCTAAGAATAGGCTCAGCTCACCAAGGTCTACATGGACAAGGACTGCACTAGTGGCTGACAACCAGAATGGAAAACAGCAAAGAAGGAGACAAACATCTGGGGACTGCCCACTGTCCTGAGGGCACAGCCATTTTGAATATCTGCAGGTAACGTCCTGGT
>NW_006922517.1:392418-394852 GCF_000298275.1 Orycteropus afer afer | reverse complement strand
ACCACACTGGAGGCTGATGACTAGAAAGGTATATTGCCCTTGTTACTCTTACACCACACAGCCTCTTGGTGAACAGAGATGTGGCCACACCCCGCCTCCACCCACCTTCTTGACCATCAAAAATTCTATCCTGGTCTGTGCCCTGACAGTGCCTGGATGCAGTACCCCGCCCTCCACAGTTTTGTTTTTGTTTGTAAATAATTCTGTTTATCTTCCTCCTTTCTTCCTTTTTATTTATTTATTCTTTCCCATCCCTGGTTCTTGTTTTTGTTTTTAGTCTCTTTCCTTTTCTTTGTTCCCTTCTTTTTTCTTTCTTTTGGTTCTTCCCATTCCTTGTTTTCCCTTTTGTGGTTTTCCCATATTTTTCTTACTATTCTTTTACACTTGTTCTTTTCTATCGTTCCTCCCTACACAGTTAGTGTGGTCTTTTTTTAAAAAAAAAAAAAACTTGCTCTTTTTCTCATTATTACTCTTTTATCTGCTTTTAATATACTTTTAAAATTTTTCTGTCATTTCCTGCCTTTCTTTCTTTTCATTTCCAATTGTTCCTGTACATTTGTGCAGTTGAGTTTTTTGTTCTCTTCTTTTTATGTTTTTGGTGTTTTTTTTTTTTTTAATCTTTTTGTCTAACTGAATGGGAGACAGAAACCATTCCCACACAATCCAACCATACCCATACCTTCTGCAGCTCCACCAACTGAGTGAGAGCCACTATTTGCTTTTGTAACAACTGACCAATGACAGGTAGTGGCCAATACCAGCTCAACTCAACCTCAACTGCTTTTCAAAAACAGCTAACAAGAATCTGAGCATACACTCTCATTCTCTATCACACCCACCAGGACACAGGTGGTGAGTGCATAAGTGCTAACAACTGGTGAATAGAGGAGGGCAGTACCCTGCTGACACAGATATATCAAAACAAAATAAAGGAAAACAAAATCTTGGGTGAATCACACTAACATACAACCACAAATTAAACATAAATACAGCAACATCACAATGTTCCAGAAACAACTGACCATCCCAGTCCAAAGAAAGAAGTAAGATAAAGTAGTTCAAACAAGGGACCAGGATAAAAACCCAGGAAACATCCCTGAGGAAGAAGTGGCATTGGAACTCCTTGATAAGGAATTAAAAATACTTATATTTGGGTACCTTCAATGGATTGAGAGACAGATCATCAAAAACACTGACAAATTAAGGAAAACACTGACAAAACTCTAGAAAAAATTTAAGAAAACAGTTTTTTTTTTTTAATTGTGATTTGGGTGAAAATTTACAGAGCAAATTCACTTTCCATACAGCAGTTCACATACACTGCTTCTCATGACATTGACAAAAATTCACCACAATGCAACAGCTCTCCTCCCACTTCCTTCCAATAGTTACCTCTTCCCTGTGTCCATCCCTCCATGAAATCCTGCCACCTGAGCTATCTCCCTGTGTATAAGCAGCCCTTCTTTTTCCCATGATTGTTCTATCCAAGGAGTGTATCTACCTCGGGTAAATGATCAACTCATATGCCTGTCTTTTGTTTGGCTGAAAACCACAGATGTGGGTTCAATTCCAGACCTGAAGGGCAGCTAGGGGCCATATAATCTCAGTGGTTCCACCAGGCTCTGTTGGACCAGCAAACCTGATCCTCCCTTTTTTTTTCCCCTCCAAATGATTTTGAGTTTTGTTCCACATTGTTCTCCCTCTCTATCCAGGATCTCCTACATAGATTCCCTCCCAAGTGGTTGACAATGGTAGCCGGGCACCATCTAGTTCTTCTGGTCTCATAGTCATATAGGCTGCACATTGGATGGTGTACCAGTCGCTAGGACTAATTGTTTCCATGAATTTTTGGTTTTCTTCATTCTTCTTTGCTCTAGATGAGGAGAGACGCATCGTTGCATATACATGGCAGCTTGCAAGCTTTTAAGATGCCAGTCGCTACTTGCCAAAGTAGGAGATGGAACAATGTTTTGTGTAGTATATTATGCCAATTGAGCTTGATGTCCCCTGCAACTGTGGTCCCGAGCCCTCAGGTTCAACTACTCGGTCCCTCTGGGTAACTGGCTGTGACCAAGCAGTGACTACAACCTTGTCCCTTGTCAGCTCTACTATACACCTGAGAATTCAGATCATATACATAAACTTATAGGACCATTGTCTAACAACGCTATACATGTTCTTGGGTACACTACCCATTTCATAGACATACCTAATAGTTCAGCCTGTCCACCCACCTATCCACCTGTATACCCATGTTTGCCTTCAATGACAACATAGTGCTGTATGTGCAAAAGGATTAATCTTTGTTATCTGTACCTCCCATGTACCTCTCTATGTCTTTCTCTTCCTCAGTGCCACCATATTGATCACTCACATTTGGTACATTGCCCTTCTCTTCACCCAAATCAATACTTATCTCTACCTATCTAACAGT
>NW_006922517.1:381254-388678 GCF_000298275.1 Orycteropus afer afer | reverse complement strand
TTTGTGATGATGAATGCCACACCATTCTTCCTCAATTTGCCATTCCCAGCATAGTAGATCATATTCTGATCATAGTAGATCATAGTCTGATTCAAAACAGCCAAAATCAGTCCATTTCAGCTCACTAATGTCTAGGACATGGATCTTTATGCATTCCATTTCATTTTTGACACCTTCTAATTTTCCTAGAGTCATGCTTCGTACATTCCATGTTCCAATTATTAAGTGATGTTTGCATCTGTTTGTACTCATTTTGAGTTGTGCCACAACAGCCAATGGAGGACCTGAAAGCTTTACTCTATCCATATCATTAAGGTTGTGTCTATGCTGATGAGTCAGCTCTTCCCCAGTCAAATTTTGAGTGTCTTCCCACCTGATGGGCTCATCTTCTGGCACTATATTTGAGAATGTTTCAGGGCTGTTGATAAAGTTTTCCAGTAATATATCAGGCAGTGTTTCACTCCTATTCATATAGAACAATATAGTACATAAAAATCTTGTTCCACAGCCTACTTTGGTGAGTAGTAACTAGGGTCTTAAAAGCTTTTGAGTGGCCATCTAAGATGCAACTGTTGGTCTCCACTCATCTGAAGCAAAAAAAGAGTGGAGAAAATCTAAGGCATTTGGAAACAATTAGTCCAAGGATATGATGGACCTTGTTGAGACCAGAAAAATTAGATGGTGCCTGGCTACCAATGCCAACCACTCAGGAAGGGATGAAAACTGGTGATCCTGGATAGAGTGGGAGGAAAAATGTGGAACAAAATTCAGAAACATGAAAATGACCAGAATTACTGATTGGATGGAGTCTAGTGGGACTCCAAAGACTATGTTGTTATTGTTGTTACGTGCCGTCAAGTTGGACCTGACTCATAGTGACTGCTCCTTGGGTTTCCAAGGTGGTATCACTATGGAAGTAGATTGTCCAACTTTCCTTCTGAGGAGTGGCTGGTGGGTTTGAACCACCAGGCTTCTAGTTAGCAGTCAAGTGCCTTAGGCACTATGCTACCAGAGGCCCAAGACTATAGCCCAGGAATATCCTTTGGGCCTGGTAGACTCACTTCCAAGGATCAGCTCTCAGCCCAACAGTAGAAAGACTTACGTGCAGAACACCCAACCCAAGGTGATGCACCCACCTACTATAAGGAGATACACCCCTTAGTGCAATCAGCCATGGGGCACTAGAGGGGCAGCAGTCACATGGAGGGAATGCTGGACAGATAGGAGTGCATACTTAAGAAAGGCACAGGGAGGGGTCATAGGGATGGGAAGGGAGGAGAGTGTGTTATGGTTGAGGATGGTAATCAGGGCATGAAATCAAATGTACACAAACTATTGAATGTAAAACAAATTTTGTGCTGTAAATTTGCACCCAAAGCACAATAAAAAAAGGAAAATAAGTGATTAGGTTTAAGATCCACTCTACACTGGTATGTCCTCAACTGATTGATTGCTTTATATTGCTCTTACAGATATAATTTTGTCCCCCAAAAAACATATGCTGTAAATCTTAACCACTGTACTTGTCATTATAGTTCCATTTAAGAATGAGTTTTCTTTGTTATGTTAATGATACAGTATTAGTGTGGAGTATGTCTTGGGCCAATCTCTTTTGAGATATAAAAGTAGCAGATTAAGCAAGGATGAAAAGAAGCAGAGATGAGGGAAGATAGATGCCACACCACATGAAAATCACCAAGGAACCAAAGAATAAGGACCCTCCCTAGAGCTGACAAAGAGAGAAAGCCTTCCTGTAGGGTCATTGCCCTAAATTCAGACTCCTAGCCTCCTAAACAGTGAGAAAATAAATATCTGTTTGCTAAAACTACCCTGTGGTATTTCTGTATAGCAGTACTAGATATTTAAGACAATTGCATTATGGAAAATCATTATATTACATTTCATTATGGAAAGCAATTACATTACATTACTGAAAATAGTCTGCCCTACCCAAGGCCAACTGATTTAATCACATGTAACTACTCATGTTTTTGGGTGCTGTCAAGTTGGCTCTGACTCATAGAGACCCTACATACAACAGAACAAAACACTGATTGGTCCTGCATCAACCTCACAATATTTGCTATGCTTGAGCCCATCACTGCAGGCACTGTGTCAATCCATCTTGTTGAGGGTCTTCCCCTTCTTTGCTGACCCTCTACTTTACCAAGCATGATATCCTCTTCCAGGGAATGGTCCCTTCTGACAATATGACCAAAGCAGGTGAGATGAAGTCTGGCTATTCTCACTTCTAAGGAACATTCTGTCTGCATTGCATCCAGGACAGATTTGTTTGTTCTTCTGGCAGTCCATGGCATTTTTAGTATTCTTAGCTAACACCATAATTCAAAGACATCGACTCTTCTTCAATCTTCCTTATTCATTTTCCAGCTTTCACACGCATATGAGGTGATAGAAAATACTATGGCTTGGGTTAGGTGCACCTTAGTCTTCAAAGTGACATCTTTTCTCTTCAACACTTTAAAGAGGTCTTCTGCAGCAGATTTGCCCAGTGCAACATGACATCTGATTTTTTGACTGCTGCTTCCATGAGTTTTGATTGTGGATCCAAATAAAATGAAACCCTGACAACTTCAATCTTTTCTTCATTTATTGTGATGTTGCTTATTGGTCCAGTAGTGAGGATTTTCATTTTTTTATGTTGAGCTGTAATCTATACTGAAGACTGTAGTCTGTGATCTTCATCAGTAAGTGCTTCAACTCTTCTTCACTTTCAACAAGGAAGATGGTTCTTCTTCCAATCTTGATACCATTTTCTTCTTCATATAATCCAGCTTCATTATTTGCTCAGCATACAGATTGAATGAGTATGGTGAAAGGATACAACCCTGATGTATACCCTTCCTGATTTTCAACTATGTAGTATCCCCTTGTTCTGTTTGAATGGCAGCTTCTTGCTCTATGTACAGGTTCCTCGTGAGAAAAATTAAGTGTTCTGGAATTCCCATTCTTCTCAATGTTGTCCATAATTTGCTATGATCCACACAGTCAGATGTCTTTGTATAGTCAACAAAACACAGTTAAAACATCTTTCTGGTATTCTTTGCTTCCAGCTAAGATCCATCTGATATCAGCTATGATATCCCTCATTCCAGCTACTCATTAGTGACTGCATATGTGTCAAAGTAGAACTGTGCTCCGTTAGATTTTCAATGGCTGATTTTTCAGAAAATGCCAGGCTTTTCTTCTGAAGCACCTCTACTTGGACTCAAATCTCTAACTTTTGGTTAGCAGCTGACAATTAATTGTTTACATTCACATGAGGTTGCCATGAGTCAGAATTTACTTCACAGAACTGGACAACTGGTGGTTTTTTTTTTTTTTTTTTTTTTTTTTAACTATTCCATGACTGCAACTAGATTAGTGTTAGTGTTTGGCCAAACAACTGGGAACCATAGCCTAGCAAAGTGACACATAAATTTAACCATCATAATAGAGATTTCTTTGAATGCCAGAGTGGAGGGAAAAGGGAAATGCCTCTCTCAGTTTGCAAATTGGATCTTTGCCAGGACGTTCCCTCAGAACTCAGGCTAGCAGTGAGCCTGTGCATCTATCTGCTTAGGTGGAAATGTAGGGTCTTCTCAGATAATATCTAAGCATGCATCTTTCCCTGGGCATTCATATGGCTTTTCATTTCCCTTGTATACATGGTGCTTTTAGAAGGCTTTATTGCTGAACAAACTTTCTCCTCAGCTTCTCCTTCCAGTCTTTAGGTTCCTATTGCATGCCTCAGTTACACTCTTCCGTCCCAGACTGTTTTAGGTGGTTAAATACTTAGGTTATTGCCCTATATGGTTTCCAGGATTCTGACAAAGTTAGTTGTGCCAATTTCTGCCTTTTTTTTTTTTTTTTTTTAGTCGTCTTGTGAGGATTCAATAGATAGCAGCTGTTCACACCTCTTTCTTGCTCTAGCCTCTGTCCTGAGTCCTTCTTCCATAATTTTTTCAGCACTTTCTTACTTTCTGACACATCTTATAATCTTATACTTTCTCTGCGCTAGTCAGGAATCAGCAACTTCCCCCAAGAAGTCCTAGTTTCTTTAAGTGAGAAATTGTATTAGAAATCAAGCATGGGTATTTGGTGTTCTCATCACCACTGAACACAACAGAGCCTCTAGACACTATCAGCAGACAGGTATACTGAAATATTTAGAAAGAACTTATATGATATCTGGAATGTGCTTCACAGTAATAGGAGTAAGAGGAAGTTGGTGATATATACATAGAACAAGATTCGTGATTAATTTCTCATTTTTGAAGCAGGGTGAAGGTATATGGATTCATTTTACTCTCTAATATACTTTTGTGTATGTTTGAAAAATCCTTTTTTTGAAAAAAATTTTAAAGTTCTACTAAAAATCTGCCTCTTGTAACCCACCACTGATTTTACTTCTTCCGTCTGGAATCACACAGAATAAATGTAATGATTCTTCTTTAGTAAACACAGAAATAACTTGCTGCCAAGCCTTCAGCTGTCAGCTCATTCAGGGTTACCTCAACCGCAGAGAGCTCCCTCACCTAAAGGCACACCTTTCCTGGGTCAGCCCACATTCAGTGACTGAGTGACATGAGAGTATAAAGACAATAAAGACATGGACATTTTGGCCTGGCGTGATACACTCTGAAAGGCAAAACACTCTCTAGAATCCCCCACCCATGCTAGGTTGGCTGAAACTTTGTAGTACCTGCATCGCAGTTTAACTTCTTTCTCTGCCTAATTCCTGTTGTTTACCCTTTCTAAGCTCTGGTGGCATATTGTCTAAGGCATTTGACTGCTAAGCAGAAGACTGGCAGTTCAAACACACCAACCACTCCTCAGAAGGAAGATTGGCAATATACTTTTGTAGTGATATCACCTTGGAAACCCAAGGAGGGGTCGCCATGAGTTTGATCCCACTCAACAGCAGTGATTTTGCTTTGGTTTGTTTGGCTAACAGGTGTTGATGCCTGATAAACATACATCCTGTTAGGGAGTGAATTGTTTCACAAAAAAAATATGTATTATAGAACAAAGTGGGAGGTCTCACACACCCAGATCTCAAAACCTACTATACATCCACAGTAGTCAAAACAACCTGGTATTGGTACAATGAGAGACAGCTAGACCAGTGAAACAGAATTGAGAACCCAGAAAAAAATCCATTGACCTATGGTCAGCTGATCTTTGACAAAGGGCCGAAATCCATTAAATGGGGAAGAGATGGTCTCTTTTAACAAATGGTGTTGGCAAAACTGGATGTACATTTGCAGAAAAATGAAAGAAGATCCATTCCTCACACCAAACACAAAAACTAACTCCAGACAGATCAAAGACTTAAATATGAAACCTAAAACTATAAAGTTCCTCAAGTAAAAAATAAGGGCAAATTTAGAGGCCCTAATTTATGGCATAAACAGACTGTCAAGCATAACCCAGAATGCACAAACAGCAGAAGATAAACTAGATGAATGGTACCTTCTAAAAATTAAATTTTAATGTGCTTTAAAAGACTTCTCTGGGGTGGAATAGGCAGACAAGCTACACAGACAATCTTCAACAAAGAAAAGAGAAACAAGTTAACAGAGATACCAAAGATAATCCTGGAGCCCTGAGCTTTGAAAGAAAGTATACAGGTGTAGATTAGGCATTAACTAGTGAAAAATCTGAATGAAAACAGTGAGTACAGAGATGGTCGGGCTGCAGACTGTCAGCTACTCTGATGGAACCAACAGCCTGAATATTTGTAAGTGGTGTTGGGACCTGAGAAATTACCTAAAGATAAGCCCTGGTTGCAAAGGGCTGCAGGGACTACTGCACTAGTGGCCTATGACTAGGAAGGGAAACAGCAAGGAGGGAGACAACTTGAGTTGTGGGCTTTTGGCTGTCCGGAGGGCACAACCATTTTGATTGTTTACAAACAGCGGCCATTTTGGATATTTAAAGTGACCGAGGCTGTAGCCATTTTGAATGTTTACAAGCCATGGCCATTTAGGATATTTAAAGTCCATGGGTGCAGCAATTTTAAATGTTTACAAGTGATGGCCATTTTTTATATTTAAAATGACTGAGGGCACAGCCATTTTGAATGTTTACAAGCCATGGCCATTTAGGATATTTAAAGTCCATGGGTGCAGCAATTTTAAATGTTTACAAGTGATGGCCATTTTTTATATTTAAAATGACTGAGGGCACAGCCATTTTGAATGTTTACAACTGGCAGCCATAGTGGATTTTAAAATGACAGCATTCTCATTCGGATTCCAGGGAAATAAGAATAGGCTCCATTTGCCAAAGATGGCAGGGATATATGGGAGACTGACACCGGGAAAGGAGAAAGATGGTGAGTGTATAAGTGCTTCCAACTAGCAGATAGAGGAGCACAGTACCCTGCTCAAGTAGATAACATACAAACAAAACGAAGGAAAATCTTGATCAAGTCACTCTAACATACAATCACCAATTAAATATAAAGACAAAAACATCACAATGTCTCGGAGACAACAGAGCATCACAGTCCACACAAAGAAGCAAGATGAAGCAGGAGAAACAAAGGACCAGGATACAGACCCAAAAATATCCCTGAGGAAGAATCAGTATTGAGACTCCCTGATAAGGAATTAAAAAAAAATTATATTTAGGTACTTTCAGTGGATTGAGAGAAAGATCAAGGAAAACATTCACAAAATTGAGGAAAACACAGAGAAAACCCTAGAACAATTTCAGAAGAAAATGCAAGAATAAAATCACAAAATAAATGAAAAATTAGAAATGATACAAAATCTACATATAGAAATCCACAAGACTAACACTAAATTCCCAGAAATAGATAACACATTGAATGGGCAAAGGCATAGAATTGAACCAATGGAAGGCAGAATTAGTGAGACTGAAGACAAATACCTCAATATATTTTTGGAAGGGAGTCAATCAGAAAAAATGTCAAAACAAAATTAACAAAGCCTAAGGTTCATGTGGGATACCATCAAATGGAATAACCTACATGTAGTTGGAATTCCAGCACAGGAAGAGACAAATAAAACCACAGAGAAAATTGTCAAAGATTTGTTGGAAGAGAATTTCTCTGATATGAAAGATGAGAATATGTCCATTCAAGAAGTCCAACAAACCCCAAACAGGATAGACCCTAAAAGAAAATCACCAAGACATATTATCATCAAACTCACCAAAACCAAAGACAAAGAACAAATCCTGAAATCACCATAGGAAAAACTAAAAGTTATCTACAAGGGGCAACCAATAAGACTAAGCTCGGATTTCTCAGCAGAAACCATGCAGGTGAGAAGACAATGGGATGGTATATATAAAACCCTGAAAGAGAAAAATTTCCAAATATGACCAAACAAAAACAAATTCACTGCCATTGAGTTGGATCCAACTCTTAGCGACCCCTCCTTGGGTTTCTG
>NW_006922517.1:378752-379974 GCF_000298275.1 Orycteropus afer afer | reverse complement strand
ATTGACTCATGTCACTTTAGTTTTGTGTATTTCACTGCACATACATTATATTTCAATAAAATGTATTTTAAAAAACGGGGGGCACTTCTTGGATAGAGTAAAAAGAGAATCTACAATTTTGGAAAAATATTTGGCAACAACATATCTGACAAGAGACTTATCTCTAAAATTTATAGAAAAGTCCAACACTTCACCAACAAAAGACAAACAATCCAATTAAAAACTGGGCAGAAGACATGAATAGACACTTTACCAAAGAGGATATTCAGGCGGCAAAAGAAATGTTCACTATCATTAGCCATTAGAGAGATGCAAATCAAAACAACAATGAGATACTTACTATCTTGCCCCAGCACTAATAGCAAAGTTCAACTATACAGAAAATAAGAAATGCTGGCCAGGATGTGGAGAGATTTGGACTCTCGCACACTGCTAGTGGGACTGCAAAATGATACAGCTACTGTGGAAAGCAATATGGCAATTCCTTAAAAAGTTGGAATTAGAAATACCATTTTATCCAGCAATCCCATTAAAAAAAAAAAAACAAAACTCACTGCCAATTGAGTTGATTCCAACTCACAGCAACCTCTACTGGGTTTCTGAGGCAGTAAATCTTTATGGAAGTAGATTGTTCAGTCTTCCTTCCACAGAGCGATTGGTGGGTTTGAGCCGCCAACCTTCTGGTTAGCAGTCAAATGCCTTAGGCAATACACCACCAGAGCTCATTAGCAACCCCATTACACAATATGGCACACAGAGCTCAATAGCAATCCCATATGCACACCCATGTTCATTGCAGCATTATTTACAATAGCAAAAAAATGGAAATAATCTGTGTGCCCATCAACAGAAGAATGGATAACCAAACTATGGTACATACACACAATGGAATACTATGCAACACTAAAGAATAATATGGAATCTGCAGAACATGGATGAACTTGGAGGACATTATGCTGAGTAAACTAAGTCTATCACAGAAGAACAAATATAGTATTAGTTCATTATTGTAAAAAATCAAGGAAAGATTTATATATGGAAGGAAACGTTCTTTGTCGGTTACCAGGGGTGGGAGGGGAAGGGAGGGAACACTGCACTGTATGTGTGTGTGTGTGTGTGTATGTATATGTATTATAAATCTTAAGCAAATAATCTGAGAAGCTGGACTATATGAAGAAGAATGTGGCATCAGGATTGGAAGAAGGCTCATTAACAACCTGAG
>NW_006922517.1:373472-377567 GCF_000298275.1 Orycteropus afer afer | reverse complement strand
AGTCACCAAAGTAGGATGCAGAACAATGTTTTTGTGTACTATGCTATGCCAATTGAGCTTGATATCCCCTGCAACCATGGTCCCAAGCCCGTAGACCCAGTGACTCACTCTCTCCAGGTGTTTGTTTGGTTGTGGCTAAGAAATTACCATAACTATGCTCCCATTCACTCTATTATATATATAGACATTTTTATAGCACATACAAATACATATATAAAAATATCATCTGCCAAACCTGCATTTAAAAAACCACACCAACTGCCATCAAGTTGATTCCAACTCATAATTACCCTATAGGGCAGAGTAGAACTGCCCATAGGGTCTCCAACATTGTAAATCTTTACAGAAGCAGACTGCCTGATTTTTCTCCCACAGAGTGACAGGTGGGTTTGAACTGCCAACCGTTTTGTTGGTAGCACAATGCTTTAACATTAACGCCACCAGGCAAAAAAAACAATAGCAAACCCACTGCCATTGAGTTGATTCCAACTCATAGTGACCTCCATTGGGTTTCCAAGGCTGTAAATCTTTATGGAAGTACATTGCCTCATTTTCCTCTCACAGAGCAACTGGTGGGTTTGAACCACCAACCTTCTGCTTAGTAGCTGATTACCTTACCTACTATGCTACCAGAGCTCCTTAAACCTATATATATGGTCTGGGTGTATTCCCATTCTCCTACCTGTATGTGATCATCTTGCCTGTCTACCTATGTATCTACCTGTGGTAGTTATGTTTGTGTGTCAACTTGGTTGGGCCTTGTTGAGTGGCTGGGCAGTTATTCCCCATGATGAGACTGGCAATCAATTCCATGGTGGGATCTACCACAAGCAGCTGAGTAGTTGCCTTTGGGATGTGGTCTGCTTCCTGTATATAAGGAGAAGCTTTGAGAATAGTCTCTAGCCTAAAGCACACTTGGACCCTGCATGTAGCCGTGTCATTGCTCAGCAGCCTGCTATGCTCTGCTCACCTTGGGACTTACAATGGACTTAAGTTAATGGCCTGCCATGTGGTTTGGTAACATCAGGACTGTGCCTTTTTACTTGTCAACCATGGGGCTTCTCAGCCTCAGCAGCCAGCAGCTGTCTGAGTGAAGAAATGCCTCTAGCTCCAGTGGGCCGGGAGCAGGAGGCAGAGCTGGACCCCAAGGTTGAGGGGCTTTCACCCAGCCCCTAGAGCCTGGCACTTTGAACTTGGACTTAAAGCCTCCAAATTGTAATAATAAACTCCTGTTTGTTTAAGCCATCCCATTTGTGGTATATTCTTGACAAAGTGGCACTAGGTAACCAGAACACTACCCATAGATTAATGTTATTACTGATAATGCAATGTTGTGTATGTAATAGTATTTACATTTGTTGTCTGTACCTCTTGTGCACCTTTGCATGTCTTCCTTTTCCGTAGTGATATTGTACTAGTCACTCACTTTTGGTATATTGCCTTTCCCTTCACCCAAATCAATATGTGTCTTTTATCTAGCTAGCAATTTTCCCTCCAATTCCCTCCCACTGCTGGTAACCAACAAAGAAAATTTCCTTCCATGTATAAACCTTTCCTTGATTTTTTATACTAGTGGATTCATACAATACTTGTCCTTCTGTGATTGACTTATTTCACTCAGTAAAATGTCCTCCAAGTTCATCCACATTATGAGGTGTTTCACAGATTCTTCATTATTCTACTTTTGTATAATATTCTTTGTGTGTGTATACCATAATTTCTTTATCCATCTATCTGTTAATGGGCACTTAAGTTATTTCCAGCTCTTTGCTATTACGAATAGTGCTGCAATCAATATGGGTGTGCATATATCTATTCATGTCTCAGCTCTCACTTCTTTAGGATATATACCTAGTGGTAGGATTGCTGGATCAAGTGGTATTTCTATTTCCAAAATTTTAAGGAAGTACCATACCATTTCCACAGTGGTTGTACCATTTTACAGTTCCAACAGCAGTGTATAAGAGTTCCAAACTCTCCAAAGCTTCACTATCATTTGTTGTTTTCTGTATTGTTGAACTTTGCTATTATTGCTGGTTTGAGATGATATCTCATTGTTTTGATTTGCATCTCTCTAATGGCTAATGATCATGAGCATTTCTTCATGTGTTTGATGGCCACATGAAGTGTCTGTTCATGCCCTTTACCCAATTTTTAATTGGATCATTTGTACTTTTGTTGTTGAGGTGTTGAAGTTTTCTATATACATTTCTGATATTTCTGTTGTGATGTCACCCATTTCATTTCTTATATGTGCTATTTGTGTCTTCTCCTTCATTCTCTTTGATAAATTTGTCAATGGTTTGTTGATTCTATTAATCTTTTCCAAGAACCAACTTCTAGTCTTCTTTATTTTTTCTATTCTTTTTCTGTTTCATTCATTTATGCTTGAATCTTTATTATTTATTTTCTTCTGTTGACTATAGGCTTTTTTTTGCTGCTTTTTTTCTAATTTTTGTAGATTTTGGATCAAGGTGTTGATTTTGGCTCTTTCTTCTTCTTTTGTGTGCATTATTGCTATAACTTGCCCTCTGAGTATTGCTTTTTCTGTGTCACAAAAATTTTGGTATGTTGTGCTTTCATTCTTGTTTGATTTAAGGAGTTTTTTAATTTTATATTTTTATTTCTTCAGTTACTCAGTAGTTTTTAAGGAAGGTTTTATTCAGTTTCCATGTGTTTGCTTTTTTTCTCTTGATCTTTCTATCATTGATTTCTAATTTTCTAGCACTGTGATCTGAGAGGATGCTTTGCAGTATTTCAATGTTTTAAAATTTATTGCAGCTTGATTTGTGACATGACATATGGTCTGTTCTGCAGAAAGTTCCATGTGCACTGGAAAAGAATATATATTATGCTTTTTTGCAGAGAAGTGCTCTGATATGACTATAAGGTCAAGTTGGTGGATTGCATTGTTTAGTTCTTCTGTGTCTTTGTTGTGTTTCTTTCTATCCTTCATTGAAAGTGGTGTATTAAAGTCTCCTACTACTGTTGTGGGCTTGTAAATTCCTCTTTGCAGTTCCATTAAATTTTGATTTATGCATTTGGGGCTCTTTCATTGGATGCTTAGATATTTATTATGGTTATATCCTCTTGTTCAAATGTCCCTTTAATCATTATATAATGTCTTTCCTTGTCTCTTATGGTGGTTTTTGTCTTAAAATATATTTTACCAGAAATTAATATTACCACACCTGCTGATTTTGATTGCCATTTGCTTGATATATTTTTTCAACCTTTGATTTTTCAGTCTATTTTTTCTTTGTGTCTAAAGTCTTTCTCTTTTAGACATCATATTGATAGGTCATGTTCTTCCCTTGTCCAGTCTTCAAGTCTCTGTCTCTTGATTGTTGCATTTTACAAACACCGCCCCCACCCCCGAAAAAAAACCTCACTACCATCAAGTTCATTCCTACTCATAGTGACCAACATTGTGTTTCCAAGGCTGTAAATATTTATAGAAGGAGACTGCCCCATCTTTCTTCCATGGAGCAGCTAGTGAGTTTGAACCACTGACCTTTTGGTTTGCAGCCAAATGCCTTAACCACTACACCACCAGAGGTCTTTCATTTACATTTAGTGTAATTATCCACTAGTATGGCTTCATGAGGGATAAAAGCCTTGAGCCCCAGGCTTACAGGGAGGAGAGACAATGCAGGGAAACCAGAGTAGCAGGCCGGAAGAGCAGGGAAGGGGATAAAAGCCTTGAGCCCCAGGCTTACAGGTGAGGAGAGACAACGCAGGGATGCCACAGTAGCAGGCCGGAAGAGCAGGGAAGGGGATAAAAGCCTTGAGCCCCAGGCGTACAGGTGAGGAGAGACAATGCAGGGACGCCAGAGTAGCAGGCTGGAAGAGCAGGGAAAGGGATAAAAGCCTTGAACCTGGACAGAAGAGCAATCAGCAGAAGGGATTAGTGAGGAGGGGAAACTCAGGCCCACCCAGAGTAGCAGGCTGGAAAAGCAGGGAAGGGGATAAAAACCTTGAGCCCCAGGCTTACAGATGAGGAGAGACAACTCAGGGACACCCAAAGAAGCAGGTCAGAAGAGCAAGAGAAAGGGGATTAAAAGCCAGGAAGCCAGACAGAGGAACAGTCAGCCA
>NW_006922517.1:369531-370322 GCF_000298275.1 Orycteropus afer afer | reverse complement strand
ACAACAATGAACTAATACTATATTTGTCCTTCTGTGAATGACTTATTTCACTCAGCATAATGTCCTCCAAGTTCATCCATATTATGCAGTGTTTTTCAGACTCTACATTATTCTTTAGTGCTGTATAGCATTCCATTGTGTGTATGTACCACAGTTTGGGCATCCTCTCTTTCGCTGATAGGCACGTAGGTGGTTTCCATATTTTTGCTATTGTAAACAGTGCTGCGATGAACATGAGTCTGCATCTATCTGTTCCTGTCCTGACTCTCACCTCTCTAGGATATATACCTAGTAATGGGATTGCTAGGTCAAGTGGTATCTCCAATTTCAGCTTTCTAAGGAATCACCATATTGCTTTCCACAGTGGTTTTATCATTTCACAGTCCCACCAGCAGTGTATGAGAGTCCCAATCTCTCCACATCCTCACCAGCATTTGTTATTTTCTGTCTTGTTTAACCTTGCCATCAGTGCTGGGGTGAGACAGTATCTCACCGTTGTTTTGATTTGCATCTCTCTGGTGGCCAATGATTGTGAGCATCTCTTCATGTATTAACTGACTACCTGAATATCTTTCTTGGTGAAGTGTCTATTCATGTCTTCTGCCCATTTTTCAATTGGATTGTTAATTCCTTTGATGTTGAAGCATTGGAGTTTTCTATAAATCTTGGAGATAAGTCCCTTGCCAGATATGTAATTATTGGCAAATATGAATTTGTTGCTGTCATTTTTGTCATGTACTTTTTTGTGATGTTGATTTCTTTGTTCCATATAATTTTCTATGCTGAGCTCA
>NW_006922517.1:364134-367222 GCF_000298275.1 Orycteropus afer afer | reverse complement strand
TTTTGTGTTTATATTTAATTGGTGATTGTATGTTGGAGTGACTTGCCCACAATTTTTGTTTTCTTTGTTTTGTTTGTATGTTATCTACTCAAGCAGGGCACTCCTGTGCTCCTCTATTCACTAGTTGGGCAGCACTTATACACTCACCACCTGTCTCCTTTCCTGTTGTCATCCTCTTGTATGTCCCTGCCAACTTTGACAAACAGAGCCTATTCTTAGGTCCCTTGAATCCAAATGAGAATGCTATCACTTTAAAATCCAAAATGGTTGCCACTTGTACAGATTCAAAATGGCTCTGCCCTTGGTCACTTGAAATATCCAAAATGGCTGCCTCTTGTAAACATTCAAAATGGCTGCACCCTCGGTCACTTTAAATATCCAAAATGGCTGTCACATGTAAACAATCAAAATGCCTGTACCCTCCAGACAGCAGAAAGTCACAACAGCTCAGGTTGTCTCCCTCCTTGCTGTTTCCCTTCCTAGTCATAGGCCACTAGCGCAGTCATCTCTGCAGTTTTTGGTGACTAGGTCTGATCTTTAGGTCACTTCTCATGTCCCAATGCTATGGAAATATTCAGGCTATTGGTACCATCAGAGTAGCTGACAGTCCAAAGCTCCAACCATCTCTGTACTCACTGTTTTCATTCAGGTTTTTCCACTAGTTGGTGCTTAATCCACTTCTGTATAGTTCCTTTCAAAGCTCAGGGTTCCAGGATTATCTTCTGTATCTCTGTCAATTCGTTTTTCTTTTCTTTGTTGAAGAGAGTTTGTGTCGCTTGCCTGCCTATTCCTCCTTCTTACTGGAAGTCCTGTTTCCCTCTTTATACTCTTGTAAGTTTATTTTATTTTGAATACTTCTATATCTGGCTTGGTTTCTGGGTTATGTCGTCATATGTGTTAATCATTGGTTGTTGTTTGCAGTTGTTGGTTCTCTGTCTAAAGGACTCCTTTAGCATCACTTGTAAGGTTCATCTGGATTTTACAAATTCCCTTAATTTCTGTTTATCTGGAAATGCCCTAATTTCAACATCATATTTGAAGGACAATTTTACTGGGTATATGATTCTTGGTTGGCAAGTTTTTTCACTCAGGGTTTTATATATTTCTTGTCATTGTCTTTTCACCTGTGTGGTTTCTGCCAGGAAATCAGAGCTTAATCTTATTGGTTGCTCTTTGTAAGTAACTTTTCTTTTTTTCTGTGCTACTTTCAGGATTCTTTTTTTGTCTCTGATTTTAGAAAGTTAGATTATGATATGCCTTGGTGATTTCTTTTGGGGTCTATCCTGTTTGGAGTTCATTGAACTTCCTGAATCCATATCTTCTCATCTTTCATCATATTAGGGAAGTTTTCTTCCAACAAATCTTTGACAATTTTATTTGTTTTTTCCTGTTCTGGAATTCTTATAGAACATAAATTATTCCTCTTAATGGTGTCTCACATAAATTTAGGCTTTCTTACTTTTTCTTTTTTCTGATTTTTCCCTTAACAAAGTAGTAGTAGAAGATTTGTCTTCAATTTCATTAATTCTGCCTTCCATTAATTCAATTCTACTCATTTGCCCTTTCAGTGTGTTATCTATTTCTGAAGTCTTAAAATATTAGTATTAATCTTCTGGATTTCTGTTTGCTATTTTTGTATGGTTTCTAATTTTCATTTATTTTGTCTTTTTTTTTTTTCTTGAATAGTTTTCCTAAATTCTTATAGGGTTTGTGTTTTCCATAATTTTGTCAGTGTTTTCCTTGATTTTGTCAGTGTTTTTCTTGACCTGTCTCTCGATTCATTGAAAGTACCTAAATATAATTCTTTTGAATTTCTTTCCAGGTAGTTCCAGTGCCACTTCTTCTTTGGGAAGGTTTTCTGACTCTGTATTGTGGTTCCTTATTTGTAGTACTTTATCTTTCTTTTTTGTGTGAACTGGGGTCAGTTGTCTCTGAGACATTGTGATGTCATTGTATTTATATTTAATTGGTGATTGGATGAGTGCCTAAGGTGCTAACCAGAAGGTTGGTGGCTCAAACCTACCAGCTATTCCACAGAAGGAAGATGGGGCAATTTACTTTCATAAAGATTTACCACCTCAGAAACCCAATGGGGGGGTTGCTGAGTCAGAATTGACTGGATGGCAGTGAGTTTGGTTTTTGGTATTTAAATAGAAAAGAGCTCTGGTGGCACAGTGGTTTAAGCACTTTAGCTGCTAACCCATAGATTGGTCATTCAAACCCACCAGCCACTCTGTGGGAAAAAGATGAAGCAGTCTGCTTCTGCAAAAATTTACAGCCTTGGAAACCCTATGAGTGGTTCTACTCTGTCCTGTACAGTCACTATGAGTTGGAATCAACTCAGTGGAAGTGGGATTTTATTATAAATATGGATATAAGGAATATCTTTGTGCATAAATCTTTATTATTTTCTCTATTTATTTTTTTACTAGAAACAAATATGTGCTAATTTATGGTATTAATATTATGGAAATATATAATTTAGGACAGTATTTTCAAATGGTAGTTTGGCAAATCAATATTGTTGGAAGCAACTGACATTTTGATACTCTACTTTTTATTATGAAAAATTCCAAACATAAAGTAAAATAGAGAAGAGAGTATCATGAACTCCCATATTATCATCATCTGGATTTTTTTTTTTTTTTTTTTTTTTGCTTTATGCTTTTCTTTACTTTTTAAATTTTTAAAATGTTTATGTACTAAAGTTCACTCATTTTGGTGTAAAGTTATATGACTTTAGACAAATGTATTCAAGCATACAACCACCACCAAAATCAGCATACAGAAAATCTCTTACCTCCCCAAAATCCCCTCATTTTACCCACTTTGTTAGCAGTCCCTCCCCTTCCCAACTCCTGGAAAGCATTCATATGTTTTCTATTCCTTTGATTTTTCACTTTTCCATAATATCATATAAATAGAACTTTGAGGGTAGTGATGTCCCAATGGTGCAAAATTTAAGGAGGTACTCACACTCAGGTACAAATTCTGTACTTGCACAACCCTGAACACCTCCCTTGCTTCATCCTACTTCTCTCACTGGAATCATATAGTCTGTAGTGTTTTGAATGTGGCGTCTTTAACT
>NW_006922517.1:360891-363012 GCF_000298275.1 Orycteropus afer afer | reverse complement strand
AATTTTGGTTTTCTTCATTCTTCTTTGCTCTGGAAGAGGACAGACCCATTGTTACATCTAGATGGCAGCTTGCTAGCTTTTAAGATCCAGTCACTACTTGCCAATGTAGGAGGCCATTATACTATATTCTTGTCATCTCCTGGTATTATCAGTTTTTTTTTTAAAAAAAAAAAAACATTTAATATATGTTTCTATCACCTAGATTTAATGGTTAACATTTTTCCATGTTTGCTACACCTCTTTGAGAAGTATTTTACAGTAAATTATCAACATCATTCCATCTATCCTTACAAATTTCAGTATGCATCTCTAAAAAATAAAGGCATTTCCCTACATAACCACAATACCATTATCACACTTATCAAAAAACATGAACAATAAATTCTTAATATAATTTAAAACCCAGTCATATTCAAATCTCTCCAATTGTTCCCAGATATCTTTAATGTGTTCAGCAGGAAGCATGAATTATAATTTTTTAAAAAAATCAGAGTATGCTTCATGTAGAAAGAGTAAACATTATTTCTTGAAAATTTGTTGTGTGTGTGTGTGTGTGTGTATACTAGATTGCAAAATCAAGTATCTTTTCTATTGTGGAACATGGCCCAGAGAGTTGAAAACATTTGATGTAAAGGATAACAAAAACAAGATGTCCAATAGCACTATTTCTTGTCAATATTTTCCTGGAATCCCCAGTCAATGTAATAAGAAAGAAAATGGAAAAATGTATAAATAGTAAAAAGGAAGAGAAAACTGTAATTATTTTGAGACAATATGATTTTCCCTTAGAAAATCTGGGATAATGCATATAGCAAAATGTTTTGTATTACTGTTATTTTTTAAATAATTACAAAAATTTAATTCACATTTGTTCAACCATTTACATCCATATCCAAATTTCCTTCCATGTACAGTTCAGTTATCCATAGGTGGGTGAGTGTGCCAGGATGGTTTGGCTCTGGCAAATCTTATAGAAAAATGAGAGACATCTATAAAATTTACATGTAACATGATGTTGTTGTTGTTAAGTGCCGTCAAGTCATTTCCAACTCATAGTGCCCCCATGCACAGCAGAACAAAACACCGCCCAATCCTGCTCCATCTCAACGATCCTTGCTATACTTGAGCCCATTGTCGCAGCCACCGTGTCAATCCATCTTGTCGAAGGTCTTCCCCTTCTTCGTCAACCCTCCACCTTACCAAGCATGATATCCTTTTCCGGGGAATGGTCGCCTCTGACAACATGACCAAAGTAGGTGAGACGAAGTCTGCCCATCCTCGCTTTCAAGGAGCATCTCAGCTGCACTTCCTCCAGGACAGATCTGTTAGTTCTTTAGGCAGTCCATGGTACCTTCAGAATTCTTCACCAGTACCACAACTCAAAAGCATCAACTGTACTTCGGTCTTCCTTATTCGTTGTCCAGCTCTCACATGCATAGGAGGTGATTGGGAATATCATGGCTTGTGTCAGGCGCACCTTAATCCAAAAGAAGACATTCTTGCTCCTCAGCACTTGAAAGAGTTCCTTCACAGCTGACCTGCCCAGTGCGACACGTCATCTAATATCCTGACTGCTGCTTCCATTGGCCTCTATTGTAGACGCAAGAAACGTGAATTCTTTGACAACTTCAATCTTTTCTCTATTTATCGTGATGATGCTTATTGGTCCAGTTGTGAGGATTTTTGTCTTCTTTATAGTGAGACGTAATCCATACTGCAGACTGTGTTCCTCAATCTTCATCAGTAAGTGCTTCAAGTCATCCTCACTTTCAGTAAGCAAAGTTGTATCATCAGCATATCTCAGGTTGTTATTGATTCTTCCTCCCATCCAGATGCCACATTTTTCTTCATATAGTCCAGGT
The DNA here is from genome assembly GCF_000298275.1 of Orycteropus afer afer. NCBI lineage: Eukaryota > Metazoa > Chordata > Mammalia > Tubulidentata > Orycteropodidae > Orycteropus > Orycteropus afer. The sequence continues at coordinate 361,150 of NW_006922517.1, read as the reverse complement.
CCTCAGATTATTTGCTCAGCATTTGTTGTTGTTAGGTGTGGTGGAGTCATGTCCAACTCATAGTGGCCCCATGCACAGCAGAACAAAACACTGACCGATCCCGCACCACCTCCACAATTCCTGCTATACTTGAGCCCATCATCGCAGCCGTGGTACCAATCCATCTCTTTGAAGGCCTCCCCCTCTTTTATCAACCCTTACCAAGCATGACATCCTTCTCCAGGGAATGGTCCCTTCTGACAACATGACCAAAATAGGT
>NW_006922517.1:359057-359508 GCF_000298275.1 Orycteropus afer afer | reverse complement strand
GACCAGTTCTTTCTGGTACAGTGACTCTGTGTATTCTTTCCACTTTCTTTTGATGTTCCCTGCATCGATCAATGTTTTTCCCTTAGAATCTTTCAATATTGCAACTCGAGACTTAAATTTTTCCTCAATTCTTTCAGCTTGAGAAATGCTGAGAGTCTTCTTCCCTTTTGGTTTTCTAACTCCAGGTCTTTGCACATTTCATTATAGTGATTGGCTTTGTCTTCTCGAGCTGCTCTTTGAAATCTTCAGTTCAACTCTTTTATCTTGTCATTTCTTCCATTTGCTTTAGTTACTCTCTGCTCAAGGGCAAGTTTCAGTGTCTCTTCTCTCATCCATTTTGGACTTCTCTTCTTTTGTTGTCTTTTTAGTGACCTCTTGCTTTCTTCATGAATAATGCTCTTGATATCATCCCACAATTCATCTGGTTTACAGTCATTGGTGTTCAATGCAT
>NW_006922517.1:356767-357832 GCF_000298275.1 Orycteropus afer afer | reverse complement strand
GCCTGGGTTCCCTCTCCTCACTTGGCTACCTGTGGTTGACTCTTCTATCTGTTCCTATCCCCTTTGCCTTTTCTGTCCTCCCCCTGCCTTCCCACCTCGCTCCTTGTGGGGCATGGCCTGGGTTCCCTGTCTTCACCTGGTTCCCTGAGGCTGACTCTTTGATCTGTTCCGGTCCCCTTTGGCTTCTCTGTCCTCTCCTTGCTTCCCGACTCGCTGCCTCTTCTTAGGTCCCTGGATTCTGAATGAGAATGAAATCACTTTAAAATGCAAAATGGTTGCCACTTGTAAACATTAAAAATGACTGTGCTCTCGGTCACTTTAAATATCCAAAATGGCTGCCACGTGTAAAGAATTAAAATGGCTGCACGCTCTGGACAAACAAAAGGGTTAGGGAGAAAAAACCAAGAAAACCTGAAATAGCTGGGGATAGGACAATAAGAGAAAAAGGCAGAGAAGGAGAATAATGAGGGAAAAATGCAAGGAGAAAACAAGGAATGGTGTTAACCATGAGAAAAAAAGAAGAAAAAAATTTTGCAACCAGGAACAGGGAAAAGAAAAACAGCTGAAAACTAGGACCTGGGGGGGAATAATAGTAAAAAGGTCAAAAGTATTAATAATAGAAGTAGTTTTAAAAGAGACAAAAGCAAGCAAACTAAAAACCAGAAAAAAGAAAGAGAAAAAGAAATCAGGATAGGGCAAGGCAGGGCACTCAGGCTCCGTCCAAGCACACAGAATGGGATGGAGTTCCTGCAGGCCAAGAAGGTGGGTGGGAGTGGGGGATGGCCGAATCTCCATTCACCAAGCAGGCGTGGGGTATAAGAGTAACAAGGGGAATGTCGCACCTTTTCAGTCTTTCAGGTCCGGATTGTCCTTGGGTCTACTTGGATATCTTCTGGAGGCTAGAAGTCTAAATTCCAGGTGCTGACTCTCAGGGAGGTTTCTCTCTCCACAGGGGCTCACTCATGGAAGGTGAGAATTAACAATTGCCTGGTGAGACCACGGGGCCCAAGACCTGTAAAATGAGAGCACTGTTTATTTTTGGTTGTTTGTGTGTGTTTTGTTGTT
>NW_006922517.1:351633-352694 GCF_000298275.1 Orycteropus afer afer | reverse complement strand
GAAGTTAAATAAAGGCTTAGGCTCCACCCCATAGTGGCATGACTCAACTGACTGATTTATTGTCTTACATTAGATTGCATTACGAAAGGTGTTTATATTACATAAGAGTACATTATATTACATTCACATGTATAAAGATCAGGAATTCAATACATATTTTGGGAAGACACAATTCAATCTATAACAGACACTATCAAGCACACCATCTTACACATTATGGGAGTCCCAGAAGATGACAGAAAAAAAGCACTAGAAAGAATAATTGAAGAAATAATGACTGAAATTTTCCCAAATATGAAAGACATGGATATATACATCCAAGCAGCTCAATGAACTCCAAGTAGGGTAAACTCCAAACGATCCACATTGACGCATAATATAATCAAATTCTTGAAAATGAAACATAGAGTATATTGAAAGCAGAAAGTGAGAAGTACATTATCATAGAAAAGAAATCTGCAATAAGATAAAGTGCCAATTTCTTCTAAGAAACGATGAAGGATGAAAAGCAGTAGGATGGTGCTCTGGTTACCTAGAGCTGCTCTGACGAGAATATACCACCAATGGGATGGCTTTAACAAACAGGAGTTTATTCTCTTACAGTTTGGAGGCTAGAAGTCTGACTTCAAAGTGCCAGGCTCTAGGGGCTGCGTGAAAGCCTTTCGACCTAGGGCTTCAGCTCTGCCTCTTGCTCCTGGCTCACTGAAGCTAGAGGCTTTCTTCACTCAGGCAGCTACTGGCTGCTGAAGCTAACAAATCCAAGGTTGACAAATAAAATGGCACAGTCCTGATGTTACCAAACCACATGGCAGTCCATTAATTCAAGTCCACTGTAAGTCCCAAGATTGGGAGAGCATGGCAGGCTGCCGAACAATGACACAGCTACATGCAGGGTCTAAGCATGCCATAGGCTAAAGACCATTCCCAAAGCTGCTGCTTATATGCAGGAAGCAGACGACACGTTGTTGTTGTTGTTGTTAAGTGCCGTCGAGTTGTTTCCGACTCATAGGGACCCCATGCACAGCAGAACAAAACACTGCCCGATCCTGCGCCAGCCCCAC
>NW_006922517.1:343620-344303 GCF_000298275.1 Orycteropus afer afer | reverse complement strand
AGCTGTTGAGGCAGCTTACCTACAGCCAAACACCTCATGGAATTTGGTTCCTTGGTTTGGAGATTTAGGTTCATGGTTTCATGCCAGTTAATTGGCTTAATAACAAGTTTAGTGCTTCTGTTATAGCTCCTAGATCATTGCATGGTTTCCTGAGTCTTAAAAGCTTGTAAGCAGCAATCCAAGACACAAAAATTGGTCTCTATTTGCCTGGAACAACAGAAGAAGAAGGAGAATTAGAAATAGGAGGAGGAAATGGAATGTATGTTAATTGCCTCCATGAACAACTGCCTCATTTGCCATGAGACTGAAGAAGTGAATGGTGACCAGTTACATTACTGAACAATATGATCAAAGAGTCTACAGAAGAATACTGATCAAAAAGAGGGAAAAGCAGAGAATAATTTCAAATTCTTAGGGACTCCATACTTTCTGGAGCTATGGAAGGTGAATAAACCCCTGAAAATATTGCCCTGGGATAATCTTTAAACTTTAAACCAAAAATATCCCTTGAGGTCTTCTTAAAACCAAATAATAACTAAGCTTGGAATTTGCGAGGAGTTCTGGCAAGATGGCGGACTAGGCAGAAGTACTGCACAGACCCTCTTCAACAAAGACAAGGGAAACCAATTGACACAGACACAAAAGATAATCTTGGACCCCTGAGCCTTGAAGGGAAGGATACA
>NW_006922517.1:339073-339847 GCF_000298275.1 Orycteropus afer afer | reverse complement strand
AACAACAACAACAAAAAAAGCCCTGGCCCAGATGGTTTCACTGGTGAATTCTACCAAACATTCAGAAAAGAATTGACACTAGTCCTACTCAAACTATTCCAGAACATACAAAAGGATGGAATCCTCCCAAATTCATTTTATGAAGCAAGCATAATCTTGATACCAAAACCAGGCAAAGACATCACTAAAAAGAAAAACTACACACCAATATTCCTTATGAATATAGATGCAAAACTCTTCAACAAAATCCTGGCTAATAGACACCAACATCATGTCCAAAAAATATTACATTATGACCAAGTGGGGTGCATATAAGATATGCCAGGATGGTTCAACATTTAAAAAAACAATCAATGTCATCCATCACATAAATAAAACAAAGGAAAAGAGCCACATGATCATATCAATTGATGCAGAAATGGCATTTGATAAAATCCAACACCCGTTCCTGATCAAAATTTTCAGCAAAATAGGAATAGAAGAGACATTCCTCAACATAATGTATGCAAAAACAACAGCAACATTATTCTCAATGGAAACAAAAAAACTGAGCAACAGAAGACAGACATAGAGTAATCCCTCACAGACAGCCAGACACTGTGGGAGAGAGATCTAATGGATCTACCAACTCAGGACCAAAGTACTGGGGGAAACCAGACTCAACTGGTACAACAAAATACATAAAAGTCTTGCTCCTCATCCTACATTGGTGAGTAGTGACTAGGGTCTTAAAAGCTTTCAAGTGGCCATCTAAGATGCAGCTAATGGTCTCCT
>NW_006922517.1:331569-337876 GCF_000298275.1 Orycteropus afer afer | reverse complement strand
TACAAAGAAAACTACAAATCACTACTCCAGGAAACCATAACAGATCTACATAAATGGAAGAATATACCATGCTCATGAATGGGAAGATTGAACATTGTGAATATGTCAATACTACCCAAAACAATCTATACATTCAATGCAATCCTAATCCATATCCCATCAGCATTCTTTAAGAATATGGAAAAACCAATCACTAATTTTATATGGAGGGGAAAGAGACCTTGAATAAGCAAAGCACTATTGAAGAAGAATAACAAAGTGGGAGGTCTCACACTCCCAGATCTCAAAACCTAATATACAGCCACAGTAGTCAAAAAAGCCTGGTACTGGTACGACAGACACATAGAGCAGAAGAACAGAATTGAGAACCCAGAAATAGATCCATCAACCTATGGTCAGTTGATTTTTGACAAAGGGCTGAAATCCATTAAATGAGGAAAGAGATAGTCTCTTTAACAAATGATGCTGACAAAACTGGATATGCATTTACAGAAAAATTAAACAAGATCTGTACCTTACACATATACAAAAACTAACCCCAGATGGATCAAAGACTTAAATGTGAAACCTAAAACTATAAAGTTCCTCATGGAAAAAATAAGGGAAAATTTAGGGGCCCTAACTTATGGCATAAATAGACTATCAAGCATAGCCAAAAATGCACAAATAACAGAAGATAAACTAGATGAATGGGACCTTCTAAAAATTAAATTTTTATGTACTTCAAAAGACTTCTCCAAAAGAGTAAAAAGAAAACTTACAGTTTGGGAAAAAAAAAAATTGTCAATGACATATCTGACAAGGTACTTATTTCTAAAATTTACGGAAAACTCCAGCACCTCAACAACAGAAGGATGAACAATCCAATTAAAAGATGGGCAGAAGACATAAATAGACACTTCACCAAAGAGGATAATCGGGTGTCCAGCAAACACATGAAGAAATGTTCACGATCATTAGCCACCAGAGAGATGCAAATTAAAACAACAATGAAATACCATCTCATCTCAGCACTAATGGCAAAGTTCAACAAGACAGAAAATAACAAATGCTGGCAAGGATGTGGAGAGATTGGGACTCTCATACACTGCTGGTGGGACTTTCAAATGATACAACCACTGTAGAAAGCAGTATAGCGATTCCTTCAAAAGTTGGAATTAGAAATACCATTTGACCTAGCAATCCCTTTACTAGGTATATATCCTAAAGAAGTGGGAACAAGGACAAGAACACATATATGCACACCCATGTTCATCGCAGCACTATTTATAATAGCAAAAAATGGAAACAACCTATGTGCTCATCAACAGAAGAATGGACAACCAAACTATGGTACATACACACAATGGAATACTATGCAACACTAAAGAATCATGTAGAATCTGCAAAACATCGCAGAACATGGATGAACTTGGAGGACATTATGCTGAGTGAAATAAGTCAATCACAGAAGGACAAATATAGTATTAGTTCATTATTGTAAAAGTCAAGGAAAGGTTTATATATGGTAGGAAACTTTCTTTGCTGGTTACCAGGGATAGGAGGGGAGGAAACCCTGCAAAAAAAAAAAAAAAGAATGCATTGACCCATGTCACTTTAGTTTTGTGTATTTCACTGTACATAAATTATATTTCAATAGAATGTATTTTGAAAAAAAGGTATCCTGGGAAGATAGTAGCACAAACAGACAATCATTCTGATGCTTCCCTACAATGAGGAAATGGTGCTCAGCTTTGAGTCATTCTGAATCAGAGAGCAGAGGACAGTAGTGGGGAACTGCAGACAGTCAAGAATCAACAAATCAACAATGAGTCGTATATGGTAGGAAAATCACTTCTCGCACCATCCTTGCCCCTCCCTCAGTCATGCAGGCCAATGGCTGCTGTGAAGTGGGATAGTGGCCCTAAAGAAAAAGCCTGCCTCCCTAACCACATAGCCCCTGCCTGTACAAAGAAACAGGAACCCCAAGCTTCTACCCTAAAATCAACAAGGCAGACCTTCCCAGGAGTCCATTTGGAATGGAATATGAGTCGGGACCAACTCGACGGCACATAACAACAACAACAACAATCCAGACACTATTAATTGCAAGCTTACTGCAAATTGCGACAGAAGGCCCTGCAGTGGAGTCTGCTCGTATAGTCAAAACTCTATCTGCCTTTTGGTGTACCCTATTGCCCAGGCCTCTAAAACCAACAGGACAGACCTCTCAGGGAGTCAGTCCTGGTCTTTCTGTTCCTTTTTTCAGTCAGTGCTGAGGACTGCTGACTGAGGCTGCTGTGTACTAAGAAGCAGGCCTCTAAAGTGCCATCTATATTCACAGTCAACAACAAGGCAGACCTTCCCAGGAGTCCATTTGGAACATGTACCTCCCCAACCCAGATACTGTTAGTTGCAAGCTTACTGCAAACTGCCTGTGTGGTAGAGTTTGTTCCCACCTGGGAACCGATAGCTCAAGCCTCTGAAACCTCCAAGGGAGTCAATTCAAGCCTGTCTTCTTCCTCCTTTGGTTGGTGCTGAGGACTGCAGATTCAGGGTGCTGTTTACTAAGAAGCAGGCAACTTTAGTGGATGCTATACTAGGAGCTCTGGTGGTGTAGTGCCTAAGGCATTTGACAGCTAACCAGAAGGCTGGCATTTCAAATCCACCAGCCACTCCTCGGAAGGAAGATTGGGCAATCTACTTCCATAGAGATACCATCTCAGAAACCCAAGGAAGGGTTGCTATGAATCTAATCAACTCCACAGCTGTGAGGTTTGTTATTTTTTTCACACTCACAGCTGACATACTATAAGGAGCACTGTGATAGCAACAAGCAGACCTCCCTGGAAGCCTGTTTCGATTATGACAGCCCTTGCCTCACCTGGACACTGTCACCTGCAAGCCTGTTGTGAATTGCTACAGAAGAGCCCTGAAGTGGAGACTTCCCTCATAGTTGCTCTGGCCGCTAAAACCAACATGGTAAACCTCCCTGGGGGGTCAATTAGCGTTAGTTTGCCCCCACTTCCAGATGGCACTGAGGAATGCTGACTGTGACTACTGTGTGTTAGGAAGCAGGAGTCTTGAGCACAGGCTGTACTTACAACCAACAATCTACTAGAGGGACTCTGATAGCAATAAGGCAGACCTCCATGGGAATCAGACAAGAGCATGACACCCCCTCTCCCACTGGATAATTGTTTGTAGCCAGGCTGTTGCAAACTAATACAGAAGATTGCTGCAGAGGAGTCTGCTCCCATAGCCAATACTCTATCTGCCTCTCTGTGTACCACATAGCTCAGGCCTCTGAAACCAATAGGACAGACCTTCCTGGGGATCAGTTTGGGTCATCTTCCTTTACAGTCAGTGCTGAGGATTGGTGACTGAGGCTGTTGTATGCTAGGAATCAAGCATCTTGAGTGCAGGCTACACCTACAACCAACATACTACAGGGCAGGCTCTGATAGCAGCAAGGCAGACCTCTTGGGGGGGGGTCTGTTCAGAGTGTGACTATCCCCCCTCCAACCAGAAACTCTTGGCTGCTGCACTGATACAAATGCTTATAAAAGGTTCCCTACAGTGGAGTCAGGACATGGGTCACCTAAGTGGAGATTGCTCCCTCCAACTACCACAAGGCCACTGGTGATTTGAAACCAACAAGACAGATCTCTTGGAGGTCTTTCTAGGGATTGTCAGCACCTCTTCCTCCTGAAACAGAGGAAAGTCTTCCTGTGATTGCCCTGAAGCCAACTCGGATATAAGCAGCACTCAGAAAGCAGGGAAGAAAACCTTAGACAAAAATGGAGGGCAACACCCAGCCCTGAAGAGGACTCATTGGGTGTGGGTTTTCTGACCAAAAATGTGATTGCAGAAATAGAGAAGGAAAGGAAATAATAGCCAAAAAGGGGGGACACCATCTCCTGGTAGACAAATTTCCTGAGAGGTGATGTCCACTGGTGGATAGACTGACCACAGTATGTTCTCTAGTATGTTTGGGAGAGACAGAAAGTTGGAAAGCAAGATCTGGAGCTTTCAAATCCCAATTAATCCAAGGAGAGGGAAGGAGTAGCTCAGAGAGGGAGAAGAAACAGTAAGCAAAGGCTGACGGCTCTGCCTACCTAAGAGTTTCTTACAAAAAGCAATGTGGGCAAAAACATTCAAAATACTGGGGAAAACTGAGAAAGTTAGCACCCTTGAAAATTCCAGTGACTAAAAAAAAAAAAAAAATCACAAGGCACACAAAGAACAGAGGAACAATGGCCCATTCAAATGAACGTGAAAAATGGAGGGAAAGTGCATCTATGGGTGACCAAATACTGAAAAAAAGGGAAGAATATAATAAAAAGTATTACATATATTTAAAGAACTAAGGGAAAATATAGAAAAAGTGCTAAAAGACAGAAATAATGCAGGAACAAATTGAGGATCTAAAAAACGATTTTGCAACTGCAAGGGACAATAGCTGAATTTTTTATTTTTAAGAAAAACAATACAAGAACATATCAACATATTAATCAGACAGAAGAAAGAACCAGTGAGGATAAGATAGTTAAAATCGCAGACACTGAAGAGCAATAAGAATGGAGGCTCAAGAAAGCTGAGTGCCTGGGAAGGGAGGAGAGGGAAAACTGCTAGATAGGAAAGAGACAAGTATTGATTTGGGTGAAGGGAAAGGTAATATACCAAAAGCAAGTGACCAACGCAATAATACTAAAGAAAAGGAAGATATAGAGAAGTGCACAAGAGGTACAAGTAAATACTTCTACATACACAATACTGCACTATCAGTAATAAACATTAACCTACAGGTGAAGACATAGATAGACAGGCTGAATTATCAGGTATGTCTAGGCAAAAGGGAATATACCCAGGACCATATATAAGTTTGGCAGATGATATGTCTACATATGTATTTGTACGTGCTTTAAGAATGTCCATATAAATAGAACTAACAGGGGCAAAGTTATAATAACTTCTTAGTCAAAACTAAACACCCTGAGAGAGTGAGTTGTTGGGCCTGTAGCCTCACAACCATGGTCACAGGGGACATAAAGCTCAAGTGGCATAACATTTGTTGTTGTTGTTATTATTTGCCGTCCAGTCAGCCCCGACTCATAGCTACCCCTCCTTGGGATTCCGAGGCAGTATCACTACGGAAGTAGGATTGCCCAACCTTCCTTCCGAGGAGTGACATACTGCACAAAAACATTATTCTACATCTTACTTTGGTGAATAGCAACTGGGGTCTTAAAAGTTTGTAAGTGGCCATCTAGATGCAACAATTGGTCTCTCTTCATCTGGAGCAAAGAAAAATGTAGAAAACTAAAGATGTATGGAAAAGATTTGTCCAGGGATCTAGTGAGACCAAAACTAGATAGTGCCTGGCTACCACTGTTAACCACTCACAAAAGAATCAGTGTAGGAGATCCTAGATAGAGTGGGAGAAAAAATGTGAAACAAAACTCAAAATCATTAAAAGAAAATACCAGGCTTACTGGTCTGAATGAGACTGGTGAAACCCCTGATACTATGGCCCCTATTCACCTTTCAGGCCTGGAATTGAACTCAATGCCATGGCTTCTAGCCAAACAATAGGTGTACAAATTGAACATTTACACCAGATAGGTACACTCCTTAGAACAATCAAACACGGGAGACCAGAAGGGCAGTATTTTCATTGGGAGATAGGTCAGAGGGCTGGAGTACATAGGAAAGAAGGACACAGGCAAAAGGTAAACCACAGGGAGGAAGTGGGAAGAGAGCTGTTACATTACAGGGACTGCAATTAGTCTCATCAAACAAAATGTGTACAAACTGCTGCATGGAAAAGGAATTTGCTTTGTAAAGTTTCACCTGAATCACAATAAAATAAAAAGAAGAAAAGCCAGGACCTAAAAAAAAAAAAAAAGAAGAAGAAGAAGAAGAAGTTGGCTGAGTGCAGTTTAATGGAATTATGGGACAATAACAAGAAACTTAATATATGCATCATGGGAATTCCATAAGGAGATGAGAGAGAGAAAGGGAAAGACAACATATTTGAAGAAATAATGACAGAAAATTTCCCCAATCTTACAAAGGATCTGTATCTACAAATCCAAGAAACTCAAAGAACCCAAACAAGATAAAATCAGTGTTCTACATCAAGACACATTGGTTAAGCTCTCAAAAAGTAAAAACAGAGAGAATCCTAAAAGGAGTGAGAGAGAATCAAACCGTCACATAAAAAAAGATATCCAATAAAATTAAGTGTTGATTTCTTTTCTCAGGAACACTGGAGGCCTGAAGCAATGGAATGATATATTTAAAATGCTGAGGGAAAAAAAAAAAA
>NW_006922517.1:328087-331279 GCF_000298275.1 Orycteropus afer afer | reverse complement strand
GGGAAATACATGGACAAATATAAGGGCTAGTAATAAAGTATTTGTACTTGATCATTCTAGATATTTTTGTCTTTCATATTTTTAATAACAAATATATGAAAGGCAAGGATAAAATTATGTTACTGAGCACATGAAATACAAACTTATAACTTAATTAGTGATATCAACAACAAAAGGTGGGACTGGAATGGTATAGATATAGAACTTCTTGTATATTACTGAAGTAAAGTTGGTATCAATTTACTCTAGAATGTTACAAATACAAGCTCTTAAATGTAATATTTATGATGACCACTAAAAAATATATAAAAACACACACAAAAGGAAAGGAAAAGGGAACCAAAAAGGCTCACTACAATAAACCAACAAAACAAAAAAACAAGTAGTACTAAAGGACAAAGACAAAGAAGATTTAAGACACACAAAGCCCAAATAACAATATGGCAGAAGTCACTTCTTATCAGTAATTACAGTGAAAGTAATAGATTAAGTGCTCCAATGAAAATGCAAAGGGTGGCAGAAAGGATTTTTTTAATGATACAATTATATGTTGTTTATAATAGACACACCTTAAATCCAAGGATACAAATAGGTTGAAAGTGAAAGGATGGAAAAAATATTCCATGCAAATAATAACCAAAAGACAGCTGGAATGGCAATCTTTCTATCAGACAAAGTACACTTTAAGACAAAACTTGTCAGAAGAGATAAATATGTACATTCTTCTTAGGTGCTGTCAAGTTGGCTCTGACTCCTAGTGACCCTATGTACAACAATAAACACTGCCCATACCTGCACCATCCTCACAATCCTTGCTATGCTTGAACCCATTGTGGCAGCCATTGTGTCAATTCCTCTCCTTGAGGGTCTTCCCCTTTTTCCCTGACCCTCTATTACCAAACATGATATCCTTCTCCAGGGAATGATCCCTTCTAACAACATGACCAAAGTAGGTGACAGGAAGTCTGGCCATTATTACCTCTAAGGAACATTCCAGAAGCACTTTTTCCAGGAAAGATAATTCTTCTGGAAGTTCATGGTATTTTCAGTATTCCTCACCAACACAATTCAAAGGCATGAACACTTCTTTGGTCTTCCTTATTCATTGTCCAACTTTCACATGCATATGAGGCTACTGAAAATATCATGGCTTGGGTCAGGCATACCTTAGTCTTCAAAGTGACATCTTTGCTCCTTAACACTTTAAAGAGGCCTTTTGCAGCATATTTGCCCGATGCAATACAGCATCTGGTCTCTTGAGTGCTGATTCTATGGATGTTGATTGTAGATCCAAGTAAAATGAAATCCCTGACAACTTCAATATTTTCTCCATTTATCATGATGTTGCTTATATTGGTCCAGTTGTGAGGATTTTAGTTTTCTTTATGTTGAGCTGTAATCTTTACTGAAGACTGCAGCCTTTGATCTTCATTAGTAAGTGCTTCAAGTCACTTCATCAGTAAGTGTTTCACTTTCAGCAAGCAAATGGACACTATATAGTGATAAAAGGGTCAATTCATCAAGATCATGTAGTAATCATAAATATATACGCACTCAACATTGGGGCACCTAAATATATAAAGCAAACACTGACAGAATTGAAAGAAATAGTACCACAATAATAGATGGAGACTTCAGGACACCACATTGAATATATAGGGTACAATAACTAGAAAGAAGATTAAGAAGGAAACAGGATCTGAGTGATGTTACAAAATAACTAGACTTGACATATATAGAACACTTCACCTAACAATAGCACAATATACATTATGCTCCAGTTTACATAGATCATTCTCCAGTATAGACCATGTGTTAAGTCACAAATAAAGTCTTGATAAAATTTCAAACATTGAAATAATGCAAAGTATTTTATCTGATCACAATGGAGTGAAGCTAGAAATCAGTAACAGAAAAAAAATGGAAAATACACAAATATATGGAAATTAAAAATCATACTATTAAACTTCAAGTGAGTCAAGGCAGAAATCATAAATTCCTTAGAGTCAAATGAAAATAAAATAACAGCATACCCAAATTTATGGGATGCAGCAAAGGCAGTACTCAGAGGGAAACTTATAGCAATAAATGCCTACATGAAAAAAAAGAAAGATCTTCAATTAACAGCCTAATTCAACAACTCCAGGAACTAAAAGGGTAAAGCAAACTAAGCCTAAAACTACCAGAAGACAGGAAACAGCAAGGATCAGAGCAGAAATAAATAAAGCCAAAGACAGAAAAAATAGAAAGAATTAGTAAAAGTAGAAGTTGGTTCTTTGGGAAGATCAATAAAGTTGACAAGCAAAGAAAATAAGAGAAAGAGTGCAAATTACCAAAATGAAGCAGGGGACATCACAACTGACCCAATAGAAATAAAGAGAATTATGACAGAATATTATGAACAATTACATGGCAACAAATTGGATAAACTACCTGACATGGACAAATTCTTAGAGGTAGGTAACCTACCCAAACTGACTCAAGAGGAAATAGAAAATCTTAACAGACCCATACCAAGTGAAGAGATTGAATGAGTGACCATCAACCTCCCAATTAAAAGAGCCCTGAACCATATAGCTTCACTGAGGAATTTTATCAAATATTTAGAGAATTGACACCAAGACTGTTTAAACTCTTCCAAACATATAGAAGGAAGGAATACTCTCTAATTCATTTTACGAAGTAAACATAACCTTCATACCCAAAGCAGACAAAGACACCATAAGAAAAGACAACTTCAGGCCAATATCTCTTATGAATATAGATGCAGAAATCCTCAACAAAATACTAGTGAACAGAATCCAACAACTTTTTAGAAGAGTCATACATAATGACCAAATGGGATTTATTCCAAGAATGACAGGATGGTTCCACTTGAGAAAATCAATTAAAATCAATTAATGTAATACACTACATCAATAGAACAAAGGAAAAGAACCACATGATAATTTCTATGCATCCAGAAAAAGCATTTGATAAAATACAACACCCTAAAGATGTTTGGAAGAAAACACAGTGCCAACAAGTTGATTCTGACTCATAACAACCCTAAGACAGTAAAACTAACTCATAGGGTGTCCAAGACTGTAAATCATTAAAAAGACTGTTTCATCTTTCTCCCCCAGAGTAGCTGGTAGGTTTGAACCACAAACCTTTCTGTTAGAAGCTGAATGTTTTAATCACTACACCACC
>NW_006922517.1:324086-327907 GCF_000298275.1 Orycteropus afer afer | reverse complement strand
AATATTATATTAGAAGTCCTAGCCAGAGAAATAAGACAGACAGGAAGGAAGGGAGGGAGGGAGGGAGGAGAAAGGGAGAGAATCCAGAGTGGAAGTGAAGAAGTAAAATGATCTCCATTCACAAATGATACGATCCTACATATAGAAAATCCCAAAGGGTCCAAGAGAAAACTTTTAGAGCTAACAGAGGAATTTAATAAAATTTGCAGGGTACAAGGTCAACGAAACAAAAATCAGTTTAGTTTCTATATGCCAGCAACTAGAAATCTGAAAGGGAAATTAGAGAAAGAATTCCATTAACAAAAGCATCTAAGAGACTAAAATACCTAGGAATAAATATTACCAGGATGTGGAAGTGAAGAAGTAAAATGATCTCCATTCACAAATGATATGATCCTACATATAGACTGTGCACACTACCATAGACTGCCTTCTGGGCATGTGGGAGCTTGTTCCAGGACTGGGTGCCCTGCTATCAGCCACCTTTATGGGACAATGAAAACTTCTTCTTTCCAGGTCCAGATGTCTTGCCCCCAGACATTTTCTGGGACACCAGGAACTGGTTTAAAGACAAGGTGCCTTGCTCCAGCCACTCCTTCTACAAACCAGTTGCCCTACTCCTATGACTGGCTTAGTCAGCAGAATACTGCCTGGGCACCCTGCCAATCCCATTTTCTTTTTCTTTAAATTCTTCTCTTTTTTTCCCTCCTTTCATTCTTTTTTATTTTCTTTACTTTCCCTTCCCAGTTAATTGGTTTTTTCTTTTCTTAATTCCCTTCTTTCTTCTTTTTGCTTTTTGCTTTTTTCCCATTCCTTGTTTTTTTTCTTTCTGCATTTTTCTTTACTATCATTTTACTCTTGCTCTCTTTCTTTTTTCACCCTTCTTGGATTTTTTTCTTTTTCTTTTTGTCTTGTATTTTTTCTTTTTTTCTGTGATTTTTGTTGCTAGTGTACAGTGTTTTTTTTTTTCTCTTCTTTTTATTATTTTTTGTGCTGTTTTTTTTTCTCCCACATGGCAAGACATGGCAACTGTGCCTACACAATCTAACCACATCTGCACCTCCTGCAGCCCCACACACTGGGTGAGGACCACAACCTTCTTCTGTACCAACTGATCAATGATAGACAGTGACCAGTACCAGCGCAATCCACCCTCAAATGATCTATACAAACAGCTAACAGAGATCTGTGCACATTATCATCCTCTATCACACCCACCAGGAGATAAGTGGTGAGTGCCTAAGTGCTGCCACACTGGCAAATAAAGTAGTGCATCAGCCCCACTAACTCAGATGTATTAAACAAAATAAAGCAATAATAATAATAATAACCCTAAGAGGATCACAGCAACATAAAATCACCAGTTAAATATAAATACACTGACATGGCAATGTCTCAGAGACAACTGGCAATCCCAGATCACATAAAGAAGCAAGATAATGTAGTACAAACAAGCGACCAAATTACAGAGCCAGGAAACCTCCCCCAGGAAGAAGTGGCATTGGAACTACCTGATAAGAAATTAAAAACAATTATATTTAGGTACCTTCAATGGATTGAGAAGACTGGCAGTTCAAACCCCCCAGCCACCCCTTGGAAGGAAGGTTGGGCAATTTACTCCCATAGTGATACCACCCCGGAAACCCAAAGAGGGGTCGCTATGAGTCAGATCTGACTCGGCAGCAGTGAGTTTGGTTAGTTTGGTTTTCAATGGATTGAGAGACAGATTGACAAAATCAAGGAAAACACTGACAAAATTAAAGAAAACACAGACAAAACTCTAAAATTATTTAGGAAAACAATAAGAACACACTGACAAAATAAATGAAAAATTAGAAACCACACAAAAACAGCAAATAGAAATCCAGGGGTTAATACTAAAATTTCAGATATAGATAACACATTTAAAGGTCAGAGGAGAAGAACTGAATCATTGGAAGAGAATATAAGTGAGACTAAAGACAAACCTACTATATTAAGGTAACAATTAGAAAAAAAAATATATGAAGAAAGCCTCAAGTTTATTTGGGACACCATCAGGAGGAATAACTTACTTGTGATTGGCATTCCAGAAGAGGAAGAGAAAAATAAAACTGCAGAGAAAATTGTCAAAGATTTTTTGGAAAAGAACTTCCATGATGAAAGATGAGAAGATATGCACTCTACAAGGTCAACAAATGCTAAATACAATTGACTTCAAAAGAAAATCACCAAGACATATCATAATAAAACTTTTCAAAACCAAAGACAAAGAAAGAATCCTGAAAGCGGGGAGGGGGGTCTGTGTGTGTGGGGAAGCTACCTACAAAGGCCAACCAATAAGACTAAGGTCTGATTTCTCAGCAGAAACCATGCAGGAGAGAAGGCAATCAATTTGATGGCATATATAAAAACCTAAAAAAAAAAAACAATCAAGAATTTGTACTCCTCAAAATTGTCCCTCAAATATAATGGCAAAATTAGGGCATTTCCAGATATACAAAAATTAAGGGAATTTGGGACAACCAGACAAATTTTACAAGAGATGCTAAAGAGAGTCCTTTAGAGAGAGAACTAACAACAGCAGACAACAACATGTAATTAACACATATGATAACAGCACACAGAAGACAACCCAGATATAGAGGCACCCAAAGAAAAATAAACTTAAAAGACTGAAAACAGAGACCCAGAGACATCAATTTGTAAATAAGAACACCTACAAAGCAGAAAAAAGGAATAAATGGTGTAGTTACAGAAGTTTCAAATGGAGAGGAAGTTAAGATGATTTCAAAACAGAACAGACCAATTTAAACTTGGAAAGAAAATAATAAATCAGAGTAACCTCAAAAAAAACTTAATAAAATATCTCATCAAAATGAAAAAGAGGAAAGCCACAAATATTTAGCTAATACTAAAACAATAACAATGAAGAAAATGATAAATAATAATAATAATAAAATCAGTTCACCACAGAAAATTATACGGAACAAAGAAATCAGCAGAACCATAAAAAAAAACACATTACAAGTAACAGCAATAAACTCATACATGTCAATAATTACAGTTAATGTAAATGGATTAAATGCAACAATCAGAGGGTTGCAGAATGGATAAGAGAACATGTCTCAACCATGTGCTGTCTACAACAGACACACCTTAGACACAAAGACAAATTTAGACTAAAAATCCGTGGTTGGAAAAAATATATCAAGCATATGACAATCAAACAAATGGTAGTGGCAATATTAATTTCTGATAAAATAGATTTAAGGCAAAATCACCATAAGAGAAACGGAAGGATATTACACAATGATCAAAAGATCCCCCAACCAAGAGGACATAACCATACTAAATATCGACATACTTAATGAAAGAGTTCCAAAATAAATAAGTCAAACTTTACAAAATTGAAAAGAGAAATAGACAACTCCACAATATCAGATCACAATGATATAAAATTAGAAATCAACTATAGGAAGATCAAGGAAAGAAAGCAAACACATGAAAACTGAGTAATGCCTTCCTTAAAAACTACTGGGTAAATAGAAGAAATTTTAAAAAGTAATTATAAAATTCTTTGAGGATGGAATCCTCCCTAACTCATTTTATGAAGCAAGCATAAGCTTGATACCAAAACCAGGCAAAGACATCACTCAAAAGGAAAACTATAGACCAATATCCCTCATGAATATCTTCAACAAAATCCTGGCTAATAGATGCCAACAACATATTGAGAAAATCATTCATTATGACCAAGTGGGGTTCATATCACAGATATGCAAAGACGGTTCAACGTTAGAAAAACAATCAACGTCATCCACCACATAAATAAAACAAAG
>NW_006922517.1:322812-323678 GCF_000298275.1 Orycteropus afer afer | reverse complement strand
TGGATTCCTCTACACCAGCAAAGAGATTGCTGAAAAAGAAATAAGTAAAACAATATCATTTACAATGCTATCAAAAAATAAAATACCTGGGAATCAATCTTACCCAGGATACAAAAGACCTGTACAAAGAAAACTATAAAAAAGTACTTCAAGAAACCATAAGAGACCTACATAAATGGAAGAATATCCCATACTCATGGATAGGAAGATTGAACATTGTGAAAATGTCGGTTCTACCCAAAGCAATCTATACATTCAATGCACTCCCAATCCAGATCCCATCAACATTTTTTAAGGATATGGAAAAACCTATCACTAACTTTATATAGAAAGGAAAGAGACCTCGGATAAGCAAAGCACTATTGAAGAAGAAGAACAAAGTAGGAGGTCTCACACTGATGGATCTCAAAACCTACCATACAGCCACAGTAGTCAAAACTGCCTGGTATTGGTACAATGACAGACACATAGACCAATGGAATAGGATTGAGAACCCAGAAACAGATTCATCCATCTATGGTCAGCTGATCTTTGACAAAGGGCCAAAATCCATTAAATAGGGAAGAGAATATTTGTTTAATAAATGGTGCTGGCAAAACTAGCTACACATTTGCAGAAAAATGAAACAAGATTCGTACCTCACACCATACACAAAAAGTAACCCCAGATGGATCAAAGACATAAATGTGAAACCTAAAACTATAAAGTTCCTCAAGGTAAAACTAGGGGCAAATTTAGGGGCCCTAACATATGGCATAAATAGACTATCAAATATAACCCAGAATACACAAACAGCAGAAGAGAAACTAAATGAATGGGACCTTCTAAAAATTAAATTTTTATGTGCTTCCATAGATTTTGCCAAA
>NW_006922517.1:315100-320857 GCF_000298275.1 Orycteropus afer afer | reverse complement strand
TTGACTCATATGAGAATGAAAACAACATACCAAAATTTGTGATACACAGTAAAAGCAGTGATGGTAATTAAGTTTGTGTGTCATCTTGGTTGGGCTGTGATTTTGAGTGGCTTAGCAGCTGGATGAAGTTATTCCCCATCAAGAGACTGTAATCACCTCCATGATGGAATCTACTGTGAGAAGCTAAGTTGTTGCTTTCAGGGTGTGTCCTGCTTCCAGTATATAAGGAAAATCTTTGAGAAAGGTCTCTACCTTTTTGCCATGTCTGGACCATACATTTGGCTGAGTATCAGCCTGCCATGTTGCCTGCCAGTCTTGAGATTGTGCAGTTTTACCTATCAATCTTGGGTTCATCAGCCTCAGCAGCCAGAAGCTACATGAGCCAAAATAGTCTCCAGCCCCAGTGGACCTGGAACAGGAGGCAAAGCTGAAGCCCAAGGTCAAGGAGCCTTCACCCAGGCCTTAGAGCCAACACTCAGACTTTTACCCTTCTAGCCTCCTAAACTGTAAGAGAATAAATTCTTGTTTGTTAAAGCCTTACACTTGTGGTATTTCTCTTACAGAACCACTAGAGAACCAAGGCAGCAGTGGTCAGGGGCAATTTATAGCAATAAATGCACATACCTAAAAAGAAAAAATAGCCAAAATCAACATTCTAACCTAACAGCTCTAAAAATAAAAAAAAGAGCAGGGGAAAAAAAAGCCTAGAGTCACCAGAAGAAATAATAAAGATTTGAGCAGAAATAAATGAAACAGAAAATAGACAATAGAAAAAAACAAGACTAGAAGTTGGTTCTTTGAAAAGATTAATAAAATCAACAAACCACTGGTAAACTTAACAAAGTAAAAGGAGAAGATGCAAACACACAAATAAGAAATGAAATGGACAGCATCACCATAGAACCAACTGAAATAAAAAGGATGATATCAGAATACTATACAACAAATTTGAAAAGCTAGAAGAAATGGACAGATTTCCAGAAACACACTACCTACATAAACTAACACAGACTGAGGGAGAAAATTTGAACAGACCCATAAAAAAGAAGAAATTAAACAGGTTACACACAGAGAGAGAAAGCTACCAATAGCAATAAAAATTCCTGGCCCAGACAATTTTACTGGAGAATTCTACAAAACGTTCAGAGAAGAGCTGACACCTATCCTACTCAAACTATTCCAGAACATTGAAAAGGATGGAATTCTTCCAAATTCATTTTATGAAGCAGCATAACCTTGATACCATACCAAGCAAAGACACCACTAAAAAGAAAAATTACAGACCAATGTCCCTTATGAATACAGATACAAAAAGCTTCAACAAAATCCTAGCCATAGAGTCCAACACTATATTAAAAAAAAAAATACATCATGACTAAGTGGGATATGACCAGGTATGCAAGGATGGTTCAACATTAGAAAAACAAAGTAATCCACTACATAAATACAACAAAGGAAAAGAGCCACATGACAATCAATGCAGAAAAGATAAAATCCAACACCCTTTCCTGACAAAACCTATCAGCAAAATAGAAAGAGAAGATAAATTCTTCAATAAAATAAAAAACATATACACAAAACCAACAGCCAACATTATTTTCAACTGAGGGAGACTTGAAAGCACTCCCCTTGCAAAGGAAACCAGACAAAGATGCCCTCTATCACCACTTCTATTCAACATTGTATTGAAAGTCCTAGACAGGGCATTATGGCAAGAAAGAGAAATAAAAGGCATCCAAATTAGCAACGGAATCAAACTATTTATATTTGCAGATGACATGATCCTATACATAGAAAACTCAAGAAACTTAGCAAGAAAACTACTGGAACTAATTGAAAGATTCAGCAAAGTGACAAGATAAAAGATCAACATACAAAAATTAATTGGCTTCCTCTACATCAACAATGAGATCTCTGAAAAGGAAATAAGGAAACAATGCCATTTATATAATAGACCTAAGAGGAGAGAAAGTTATGATAGCTTCTTAGCTACATCTAAACTCCTTGAAGAGTAAGTCTCTGAACCTGTGAGCTTGGGACCATGGTCAGAGGGGACATCAAGCTCAATTGGCATAGCACAGTACACAAAAACATTTTTCCACATCCTTCTTTGATGAGTAGCAACTGAGATCTTAAAAGCTTGTGAGTGGCCATCTATGATGCAACTATTGGTCTCTTCTCATCCGTAGCAAAGAAGAGCAAAGAAAATAAGAGACATGGAAACATTTAGTCCAAGGAACTAGTGGACAATAGGAACCTCAACCTACACTACCCTGAGACTAGAAGAACTAGATGGTGCCTGGTTACTACTGCCAACAACTTGGAAAGGGATAAAAATTGGACATCCTGGATAAAGTGGGAGGGAAACATGCAACCAAATTCAAAATCATTAAAAAGTTCAGGCTTACTGGTCTGATAGAGACCAGTGAAATCCCCAATATTATGGCCTCTACTCATCCTTCAGGCCCGGAATTGAACTTAACTTTCAGCCAAACAATAGACCGGCTTATGAGGTGAACAATTACACTAGGGAGGTGCACTCTTTAGAAGAATCAACCATGGGAGATCAGAAAGGCAGCATTTGTGCAGAGAGAAAGCTCAGAAGGCAAGAATGCATAATAAAAAGTACACACAGAAAAAGTAAACACAGAGAGGAAGTGGGAAGAGAGATGTTACATTGTGGAGATTACAATCAATGTCACAAACAAAATGTGTATGAACTGTTGAATGGAAAACCAAACTGCTCTTTAAACTCTCACCCAAGTCACACAAAAAAAGTTAAAAATAAAACGGCTACAGTAGTAATTACAGTATGTAATTACTGAGTGGATACATAGAGAGACACACTAGGTGAACAGGAGTGGGAAGGTCAATGGGTCAATATCTATGAATATATATAGGTTTGACAGAGGATATTTCTACATATGTATTTACATGTGCTGTAAATATGATCATAAATATAGTAGAACATACAGGAAGCAAAGTTAGAAAACTTCTTAGCCATAATCAAACACCTTGAGTGAAGAAGTCACTGGGTCTGACGGCTCAAAGTTATAGTCTAGGGGAACATTAAGGTCAATTGGCATAACATAGTCCACAAAGACAATGTTCTATATCTTACTTTGGTGGATCTAACTGGGGCTTAAAAGCTTGTGAGCAGCCATCTAAGGTTCAACTATTGCTCTCTCCTCATCTGTAGCAAAGAAGAATGAAGAAAATCAAAAACACATGGAAATAATTAGTCCAAAGGACTAATGCACCATTCAAACCCCAGCCTCCAAAGCCCTGAGCCCAGAAGAACTAGATACCACCCAACTACCTCTGCTCTGAAAGGATCACAATAACAGGTCCTGGAGAGAGTGGGAGAAAAATGTAGAACAATCTTCTAAATAATAATAACAACAAAGATTAGGCTTACTGTTCTGATAGAGTCTGGTGGAAACCCTGACACTATGGCCCTTAAACAACCTTCAAGCCTGGAACCAAACTTGCCCCCATGACTAAACTTTCAGCCAAAGAATGCACAGGCCTATAAAATGAACAATAACACCAGGGAGCCATGCATTCCTTAGAACATTAAATTACATGAGACTACAAAGGCAGCGTTTGACCAGGCATAAATCTCAGAAGGCAAGAAGGGAAAGGAAAGAAAGATGATTGGGAACAATAGATATAGATAGGGAAGTGGTGGGAAGAATGCTGTTACATTGTGGGAATTACAATAATGTCACAAATCAAATTGTGTATGAGTTGTTGAAGGGAAAAACAATTTGCTATGTAAGCTTTCACCAAAATAAGATAAAAAGAAAAAAAGACTTTAACAAAAGGTAAATAGACAAGCTTAAACTAGGAGAATATCTTCAGAAACCATATATTCAATAAGAATCTAATAACCAAAATATATATAAAACTTTGACAATTTAACAACAAAAAACAATAATAACCCAATAATACAATGGACAAAGGACTTAAATAGACATTTATGTTAAATAGACATTTCACCAAAAAGGACATTCAAATGGCCACCAAATATTAAATTATGCTCAGCATCATTAGCCATCAGAAAGATGCAAATGAAAACCACAATGGGATACAATTTCACTTCCACTAGAATGGTGTATAGGAGCTCTGATAGCATAGTGCCTAAAGCACTTGACTGCTAACCAGAAGGCTGGTGGTTCAAACCCACCAGCCCCTCCTCAGAAGGAAGGTTGGGCAATCTACTTCCATAGTGATACCGCCTCAGAAACTCAAGGGGTCACTATGAGTCAGGTCCGACTCAACAGCACATAACAACAACAACAGCATGGTGTATTGGATCTCTAGTGCTGCTATAACAGAAACACCACAAGTGGATGACTAACAAACAGGGATTTTTTTCTCTTACAGTTTTGGAGGCTAGAAGTCTGAGTTCAAAGTGCCAACTCTAGAGCTCTAGGGGCTGGGTAAAGACTCCTCAACCTTGGACTTTAGCTCTGCCTCTTGCTCCTGGCCAACTGGAGCTGGAGGCATCTCTTAACTCAGGCAGCTGCTTGCTGCTGAGGCTGACAAATACAAGGTCAACAAGTAAAATGGCACAGTCCAAAGATTATCAAACAACACAGCAGGCCACTAGTCCAAGTCCTGAAACAGTCTCAAGATCAGCAGACAACATGGCAGTGATGCTCACATACAGGGTAGAAATACTCATAATAATCAGTCCTAGTTTCTGCAACTGTTCATGTGGTCAGAGATGGTATTTGGAATTACCTTTTCCACCACCCATTCCATGTACATCTTTGCCCTCGGCAAGCACCTCAGCTCGTTACGGTTTTTTGCCTGGTGGGGTGACCAAAACCTTTATTTCTGAAGGGTCTAGGCCATTATTAGTCATGTCAGACTTGGGTTTATGTAGTTTTCTATTAACTTTAATCACAAAGTATGGTAATACTAAGAGATGTCCTAAAGAATCTTCTGGATTCCAGACATGCTATTCTTTACCTCCATTATGTATTATCAATGTGATTTCCTCTTGATAATCAGGATCAATCACACCAGCCAATAGAGTAACTCTCTTCTATGCCTGTTGAACCAGAGGCATGAGGAGCACAAAATGGCTGGGTGGCATTCTTAACTTCCAGTTCAATGGAATCAGTATTGCATCTCCAAGTGGAAGTGTCCCTCCCTTAGGAGCTAAGACATCCCAATCTTCCCAGCATTGGGTCACACCAGCAGGAAGCAAGTATGTTGTGAGTGAGTCACTGGAGATATAATGAGTGGTGACACTTCCATTTCCACACCCTGGTTCCAGAACCAGTGAATCCTGCCCATTAGAGAAAAAGCACCATATACCGGATGCTAGTTCAGAACATATACAGCTTTCTGGAGACGACTGCCCCAGCCATGCAAATTATTGCCACCTATGCTCATTAGATCTAATCATGGAGGTGAGTATATCTGTTTCATCATGGGGGTGAGTACATCATAACTGCCAAAGAACTGGGAATCATGGCCCAGCCAATTGGACACACAACCTTAAACATCACAGGTCTTAAAAGCTTGTAAGCAGCCATCTAAAACACAAGAATTTGTCTCATTTTACCTGGAGCAACAGAAGAAGAATCAGGAATAGGAGAATATGGAATGTGTGGCTAATTGCCCCCATGAACAACTGTCTCCTTTGCCATAAGACCAGAAGAAATGGATGGTTCCTGGCTACTATTACTGAACATTTTTCTTTCACTCTTGCTTTTTTCTCTCATTATCCCCTCCCCAGAT
>NW_006922517.1:312219-312820 GCF_000298275.1 Orycteropus afer afer | reverse complement strand
AAAAACAACCATAAAATACAAGGAAGGACATTATATAATGATTAAAGGATCGGTTGGACAAGAGGACATAACCATAATAAATATTTCCACACCCAATGAAAGAGCTCAAAAATACATAAATAAGACTTTAACAGAATTGAAAAGACAAGTAGATTACTCCACAGTAATGGAAGAAGATTTTAATACACCACTTTAAATAAAAGATACAACAACTGTAAAGAAACTCAAAAAAGATGCAGAAGAACTAAACAATGTGATCAACCAACTTGATCTTATAGACATCTACAGAGCACTTCATTCAACAACAGCACAATATACATTATTTTCCAGTGCATATGGAACATTCTCCCAGATAGACCATATGTTAGACCACAAAGCAATCCTCAATAATTCTAAAAACATTGAAATACTGCAAAGCACCTTGTCAGATTACAATGCTACAAAGTTAGAAATCAACACTAGGAAGACCAATGGAAGAAGAACAAACACATGGAAGATGAATAAGACCCTCTTCAAAAACAACTGGGTAATAGAAGAAATTAAAAAAATGAGATTAAAAAATCTTTGAATCAAGCAAGAATGAAAACATAGCATACCAAAA
>NW_006922517.1:311327-312119 GCF_000298275.1 Orycteropus afer afer | reverse complement strand
TTTGGTTTCCAAGGTGGAATCACTATGGAAATAGATGCCTAACCTTCCTTCCGAGGAGTACAACCAAGCATTACATACCCAGCAAAATCATCCCTCAAATATGAGGGTGAAATTAGATTTCCAGATAAGCCAAAATTAAGAGAATTTTTTAAAACCAGACCAACCTTACAAACGATGTCAAAGGGAGTCCTTTGGACAAGAAACTAACAAAAGCAAACAACTGATGACTAACACACATGATGACATAACCCAGAAACCAACCCAGTTATAGAAGTATCCAGTAGTAAAATATGCTTCCAAGGCTATAAACAGGGAACCTAAGACATCAACTGTTAAATGAGAACAACTAAAAACAAAAAAGAGGGAATAAACAGTGTAGTTATGGAACTTCTAAATGGTGAGGAAGTCAAGATATTGTGAGATAGAATAGATAGTTTTAAACTTGGGAAGAAAATCACAGGGTAACCTCAAAGAAAAACAATAAACTTTCACATCAAAATAAAAGAGGAGAGGCACCAATATTTAGTAAATACTAAAACAATAGCAATGAAGGAGATGATAAAAATGATTCACAAACAAAATGAGCTCAGCACAGAAAATTATATGGAACAAAGAAACCAGGAACACCACACCAAAAAAAATGATATCAATAAATTCATACTTGTCAATAATTACACTGAATGTAAATGGATTAAATGCACCACTCAAGAGACAGAGAGTTGCAGACAGGATAAGAAAACATGACCCATCAATATGCTGTCTACAAGAGAACTTAGACACAAAGACAAAAAT
>NW_006922517.1:307440-309896 GCF_000298275.1 Orycteropus afer afer | reverse complement strand
AACTATCCCTATTCACAGATGATATGATTCTATACATAGAAAACCCAGGAGACTATGGATGGATCTGTTAAGATTTGTTCCCAAGTATCTTATCTTTTTGGTAGCTATTGTAAGTGGTATTGATTTCCTTATTTCCTTTTCAGAGACCTCATTACTGGTGTAGAGAAAGCCAACTGATTTTTGTATGTTGATCTTGTATCTCACCATTATGCTATAGGAACACAAAAGATCTGTGCAAAGAAAACCACAAAAGACTACTTCAAGAAACTATTAGAGATCTACATAAATGGAAGAACATACCACACTCGTGGACAGGAAGATGGGACATTGTGAATATGTCAATACTACCCAAAGCAATCTATACATTCAATGGAATCCCAATCCAGATCCCATCAACATTCTTTAAGGATATGGAAAAAACAATCACTAATTTTATATGGAAAGAAAGAGATCTCACATAAGCAAAATACTACTGAAGAAGAACAACAACAAAATAGAAAGTCTCTCACTCCCAGATCTCAAAAGCTACTACACAGCCACAGTTGTCAAAACAGCCTGGTATTGTTACAATGGATACATAGATCAGTGGAACAGAATTGAGAACCCAGAAATAGATCCATGCACCTATGGTCAGCTGATCTTGGACAAAGGGCCAGAGTCCATTCAATGGGGAAGAGATTGTCTGTTTCACAAATGTGCTGGCAAAACTGGTTATCCATTTGTAGAAAAATGAAACAGGATCCATACCTCACACCATACACAAAAACTAACTCCAGATAGATCAAAGACTTAAATGTGAAACCTAAACTATAAAGTTCATCAAAGAAAAATATAGGGGCAAGCTTGGGGATCTTAATTTATGGCATAAATAGACTATAAAGCATAACCCAAGATGCACAAATAGAAGATAAACTAGATGATTAGGACCTTCTAAGAATTAAATTCTTGTGAGCATCAAAAGACTTCTCCAAAAGAGTAAAAAGAGAACCTACAGAATGGGAAAAATTATTTGGCAATGACATATCTGACAAAGGACTTATCTCCAAAATTTGTAGAAAACTCCAACATCTCAACATCAAAGAGACAAACAATCCAATCAAAAAATGGGCCAAAGATATGAACAGACACTTCACCAAAGAAGATATTCAGGTAGCCACAAACTCATGTAGAAATGTTAGTGATCATTAACCATTCCAAAATGAAACCAAACTCACTATCATGGAGTCAGTCCCAACTCATAGCGACCCCTCTTTTGGTTTCCGAGGCAGTTATCTCTATTGAAGTAGCTTGCCCAATCTTCCTTCTGAAGAGTGGCTGGTAGGTTTGAACCTCCAGCCTTCTGGTTAGCAGTCAAATGCCTTAGGCACTACTCCACCAGAGTTCCTCATTAACTATTAGAGACATTAAGTTAAAACAACCATGAAATACCATGTCACCGCAGAATTAACAGCAAAGTTAAACAAGATAGAAAATAACAAATGCGGGTCAGGATGTGGAGAGATTTTGGGATGCTTATACACTGCTGGTGGAACTGTAAAATGATACAACTACTGTGGAAATCGGTATAGTGATTCCTTAAAAAGTTGGAAATATAAATACCATTTGATCTGGCAATCCCATTACTAGGTATATATCCTAAAGAAGTGAGAGTCAGGACATGAATAGCTATATGCACCCCCATGCTCATCACAGAACTATTCACAATAGCAAAGGGATGGAATCATCCTAAGTGTCCATCCACTGAAAAATGAATAAACAAACTGTGGTACATACAGAGAATGGAATACTATGCAACCATAAAGAATAATTTAGAATCTGAAAAACACCACATAAAGTGGATGAACTTGGAGGACATTATGCTGAGTGAAATAAGGCAATCACAGAAAGACAAATATCATATTAGCCCACTGTTGTGAAATATCAAGGAAAGGTTAATACATGGAAGGGAACTTTCTTTGTTGGTTACCGGGTATAGGAGGGAAATTCCTAGATAGCTTTTATAGATAGATAGATAGATAGATAGATAGATAGATAAATAGATAGATAGATAGAAAGATACCAAAGATTATTGGTGGTTACTGAAGATAAGAGGGAGGGGGAAAGGTGAAGATTTTTTTTGTGGTGCATTGAGATTATGCTAATAGTGGTGGAATATTTTGGGAAAGGATAGCAACAATGGTGGCACAACATGAAAAATGTCATCAATGTCCCTGAGCTATAAATGTGGAAGTTTCTATGTTGGCAAATGTCTTGTTGGGTTATGTTTCACCACAGTAAGTTTTTTAAAAAAAAAAAAAAAACAAATGCAGAATCTTCTCGTAAAAGTGGATGAATTGTAACACCAATTGAATCCCCAACATTGATTGGTGTCTGAAGATAAAATGAGGGCATTGATTAGGAAGCATTGGATCCTGAAACTTTGGATGAGAACATATGGGAAGATAATCAGGAAGATG
>NW_006922517.1:306068-306725 GCF_000298275.1 Orycteropus afer afer | reverse complement strand
TGATCCTGATGGGACAGAGAGCTTGGAGATTCCTGACTGCTGGGAGGACTTAAGAATTAACCCAAAAATCACCCTGCTAGCCAGGGACTCCATGGAGGACTGCTCCAGTGGCTGGGGAATAAACGGAGAAGGTGAAGAGAAAGGTGGGCTGAACTGTGGACTTTTGCCAGTCAGGAGGAAACCACCATTTTGAAGGTCTAAAAGCAGCTTGACTATTTTGGATATTTAAAGAGACAGCGTTCTCGCAGATTCTTGGGGCTTAAGAACACGTTCTGATTTCCAGCAACCCCAAGGACCCTCTGGACCTGCAAGATTGCAAACTTTTTTTTAAGGTTATTCAATTGTAATTTCTGTCTAATTGAGTGGGAGACTACAAGAGTGCCCATAAAACACAGCTACACCCACACCTCCTGCAACTTCACTTACTGAGTGAGAGCCACTAACTCCATCTCCAACAATGGGCCAACAATAAAAAACCACCAAGAAGAGCTGGAATCACCCTTGACTGCTCTTAATAAACAGTTAACAGAGATCTAAATACAACAATGCCACGATGCCTTGGAAACAACAGACCATCACAGTCCACACAAGGAAGCAGGATAAAGTAGTAGAAACAAGGGAGCAGGATACAGACCCAGAACACATCCCTGAGGAAGA
>NW_006922517.1:301049-303624 GCF_000298275.1 Orycteropus afer afer | reverse complement strand
AGATTCTTCATTTAGTGTTTCAGCTCAAGAGGTTAGGAAAGGATCGAATTGTTTATTTGGTTGGTTCACTGAAGCATGGATATGCAGCCACGTACATTAAATCAAGTTGAAGTACTGGACTTGCCTTTGTATACTGTACAAGAAGGTATCCAAAGGCTTAGAGAATTTCACTCATCAAAGTGGGTTTATCAAGTTAGAGATGAAGATTCACATGGGATACACAGAGGACAACCCTTTTACCACAACAGTGAAGAACAAATTTGTGAAAGGAGTTCCAGCATCTTTGAAGCCTGCTGTCATTGCTATTTTCTATCAGTCAGATTTGACAATTGGAACTGCCCTAATAGAATTAAGATAACTAACTAGAGTGAGTTTGATTAGGCTCTGTGGTGCTAGGGGCCAAGTGGAATTACTTAACTAACATAGACAAGGTGGGTGTGGCTACTGTAACAAACAGCAGGGTCAAAGCAGTAATTAGAATAATCTGACTCATGTAGCCTTAGGGAGTTGACTGCATTTGCATGGTGTCCCTAGGTGTGAAATAGATGGGAAAACTACTAAATAATTTCTTGATCTATACAAGTGTAAGAATTCTAAGTCAAGTGAACAGTAGTCTAACTTTAATCACTAGAATAGAAAATCATGATCCCTCAATCAATTCCCAGAGTTGAGCCAGTTTACAGAGCCACAACCTCTTCAATGAAAAGGAGGCCAAACTCCTTAAGCAAGTACCACAATACAGCCAAAAATTTATATCATTAATCTTTCTTCCAGCCTTCCCAAAGGGACCTATGGCCATTTATGAGAGTGACTGTTCAATGGGAAAGAGGAAATAATCACACATTTTGGGTATCACTGGACAGTGGCTCTGAATTGACACTAATTCCAGGAGACCCAAAATGTCACTGTGGCCCACCAGTCAGAGTAGGGGCATATGGAGTTAAGGTTGTTAATGAAGTCTTATCTCAGGTCCATCTCACAGTGGGCCCAGTGAGTCCCTGAACCCATCCTGTAGTGATTTTCCCAGTTCCAGAAAGTTTAAATAGAATAGACATACTCAACAACTGCCAAAATTCCCCCATTGGATCTCTGACATGTGGAATAAGAGCTATTATGGAAGCAAAGTTCACATGGAAGCCACTGGAACTGCCTCTACCTAGGAAAATAGTAAAACAAAAGCAATACTGCATTCCTGAAGGGATTGCAGAGACTAGGGCCACTATCAAGGACCTGAAGGACGCTGGAGTGATGATTCCCACCACATACCCATTGAACTCACCTATTTGGCCTGTACAAAAAAATGGATAGATCTTGTGGAATAACAGAGGATTGTCATAAACTTAACCAGGTGGTGATGCCAAGTGCAGCGGCTGTTCCAGATATAGTTTCATTGCTTGAACAAATTAATGCATCTCCTGGTACTGGTATACAGCTATTGATCTGGCTAAAGCCATTTTCTCAATTCCAGTTTCAAAGGATCAGGAGAAGCAGTGTGTCTTCATTTGATAAGGCAAGAAATTTACATTCACTGTCCTACCTCAGAGTTACATCAACTCTCCAGCACCATGTCGTAATTTAGTCTGGAGGGACCTTGACTGCCTTTCTCTTTCACAAAACATAACATTGGTCCCTGTGTTAGGCCCGGTTCTCTAGAGAAACAAAACCAGTAAAACTTATTTATAGAGAGAGAAAGAGAAATTTATGTTAGGTAAATGGCTCACACAATTATAGAAGCTGGCAAGTCCCAAGTTCATGGATCAAACGTCAAGCTGAGGCTTTTCCTGACTCACACGGCTGCAGGGACTGATGAGCTCAAGGTTAGCAGGCAGCATATTGGCTGTTGACTCCAATGAATGATGAATCCAACATCTCCAGGCCGAATGGTGGATTGTTTGCTCACGAATAGTTGTTGGCAGCACAACAGGATCCTAATCCACAAAAGAGTGTCTCTTTTCCCAGGATGTCCATAAATACATTGGAAGCAGGCCACACCCCTAGGGAAACTCACTTTCAATGGATTGGCTGCTTAAAACATATACATCCGATCCCATCATGGGAATAACCCACATCACAATTGCTTAAACCACACAGAATTGTGGTCCAGCCAAGTTGACACACAGCCCCAACTATCAAGGTCCACCCCTTGTCAACTTGACAGTTGTACACATCTTCTTAACCATATATAATCTCTAAATAAGGACAATTATAAAGTCATATTCACACCTAACATGATACGCTAACACATGTACAACCGAAACGCATTAACCTTATTTACATTTCACAGTTCATAACAGAAGGAAAGAAATATATTTGATGCACATATACAATGAAGAAATATAACAATCACAGTCCTCATTTCTGCAACTGGTCATGTGGTCATAGCTGATATTCAGAACTACCTTCTTCCACCACTCATTCTATATTTCCCTTGCCCTCAGCAAGCACCTCAGCTGGTCATGATTCTTTGCCTGGAGGGGTGATACCAACCTTCATTCTTGAAGGGTCTACACCATTAGTAGTCATATCAGAATTGGGTTGCTGTAATTTTCCATTGACTTTAATCACAGGGCATGGT
>NW_006922517.1:295868-300414 GCF_000298275.1 Orycteropus afer afer | reverse complement strand
CCACGCTTCATTTGCTGTGAAGTGAGTCCCTTGATCTGAAGCAATGCTGTGTGGGATACCATGACAGTGGATAAGGCATTCTGTAAGTCCACAGATGGTAGTTTTGGCAGAAGCATTGCATGCAGGGAAGGAAAATCCATATCCAGAATAAGTATCTATTTCAGTAAGAACAAAACACTGTCCTTTCCATGATGGAAGTGGTCCAATGTAATCAACCTGCCACCATTTTGCTGGCTGATCACCCCAAGGAATGGTTCCTTATCATGGACTCAGTGTTGGTCTCTGCTACTGGCAGATTGGTCACTCAGCAGTGGAAGTAGCCAAATCAGCCTTGATAAGTGGGAGTCCATGTTGCTGAGCCCATGCATAACCCTGATCCCTGCCACCATGGCCACTTTTTTCATGAGCCCATTGACCAATGACAGGAGTAACTGGGGAAAAAGGATGGCTGGTTTCCACAGAACGTGTCATCCTATCCACCTAATTGTTAAAGTCCTCCTCTGCAGAGGTCACCTTTTGATACTCATCCACATGAGACACAAATATCTTTACTTCTTTGGCCCATTCAGAGAGATCTATCCATATGCCTCTGCCCCATACATCCTTATCACCAATGTTCCAATCATGTTCCTTCCAAGTCCCAGATCACAAGCCATTAGCCACAGCCCATGAATCTGTATACAATTGCACATCAGGCCAATTCTTGTTCCATGCAAAGTGAAAAGCCATATGCACAGCTCAAAGTTCTGCCCATTGGGAGAATTTTCCTTCACCATTGTCCTTCAATGAAGTCCCAGAGAGGGGCTGCAGTGCAGCTGCTGTCCACTTTCAAGTTGTGCTTGCATATCATGCAGAACCATCTGTAAACCAGGTACGAGTTTTCTCTTCCTCAGTCAACTGATCATAAGGAACTCCCCATGAGGCCATGGGTGCAGACTGGGAGAGGAAGGTAATGTGACTTGAGTGGAAACCATAGGCATTTGGGCCACTTCCTCACACAACTTACTTGTGCCTTCAGGTCCTGCTCAAGCCCGATCTCTGATATACCACTTCCATTTAATGATGGAGTGTTGCTGTGCATGTCCAACTTTATGACTCTGTGGGTCAGACAACACCCAGTTCATGATGGGCAGCTCAGGCTTCATGGTGACTGGGTGGCCCATGGTTAGGCATTCAGCCTCTACTAAAGCCCAGTAGCAAGCCAAAAGCTGTTTCTCAGAAGAAGAGTAGTTATCTGCTGAGGATGGCAGGGCTTTGCTTCAAAATTCCAAGGGTCTGTGTTGCGATTCACCAATAGGGACCTGCCAAAGACTCCAAACAGCATCTCTATCTGCTATAGACACTTCAAGCACCATTGGATCAGCCAGATCATATGGCCCAAGTGGCAGAGCAGCCTGCATGGCAGTCTGAATCTATTGCAGAGCCTTCTGTTGTTCTGGGCCCCACTCAAAACTAACAGCTTTCTGAGACACTTGATAAATAGGCTGAAGCAACACACCCAAATGAGGGATATGTTGCCACCAAAATCCAGAGGCCCACCAGACATTGTGCCTCCTTTTTAGTTGTGGAGGAAGCCAGCTACAATAACTTATCTTTCACTTTAATAGGTATATATCAACATGCCCCACACCATTGGACCTCTAGAAATTTCACTGAAGTGGAAGGTGCCTGAATTTTTGTTGGGTTAATTTCTAACCCTCTAGCATGCAGATGTCTCACCAATAAGTTTAGAATCTTCTATACTTCTTCCTTACTAGGTCCAATCTGCATAATGTCATCAATACAATGGACCAATACAATGTCTTGTGGAAGGGAAAGGCAATCAAGATCCTTATGGACTAAATTATGACATAGTTCTGGGGATTTGATATACCCCTGAGGAAGCACTGTGAAGGTATATTGTTGGTTCCTAGCCGAAGGCAAACTGCTTCCGATGGTCCTTTGAAATTAGTATCGAGAAAAAGGCATCAGCCAGATCAATAGCTGCATACCAAGTAACAGGAGATGTACTAATTTTCTCAAGCAATGAAACCACATCAGGAACAGTAGCTGCAATTGGAGTCATCACCTGATTAAGTTGACGATAATCTACTGTCATTCTCCAAAATCCATCTGTTTTTCACATAGGCCAAATAGGCGAATTAAATTGGGATGTGGTGGGAATCACCACCCCTGCATACTTCAAGTCCTTGATGATGGCAATGATCTTTGCCACCCCTCAAGGGATGCTGTATTGCTTTTGGTTTACTATTTTTGTAAGCAGAGGCAGTTCTAATGGCTTCCATTTGGCTTCTTCTACCATAATAGCCCTTACTCCAAATATTGAGGACCCAATGTGGGAATTCTGCCAATTGCTCAGTATATCTATTCCAATTATGTACTCTGGAAGTGGGGAAATCACTACAGGATGGGTTCGGGGATCCACTGGACCCACTGTGAGACACACATGAGCTAAGACTCCATCAATAACTTGACCTCCATATGCCCCCACTCTGACTGGTGGGCCACAGTGACGCTTTGGGTCTCCTGGGATCAGTGTCAATTCAGAGCCAGTATCTAGTAATCCCTGAAAAGTCTGATTATTTCCTTTTCCCCAGAGAACAGTCACTCTTGTAAAAGGCCTCAGATCGCTTTGGGGAAGGCTGGGAGAAACATTGACATTATGAATTTTTGGCAATGTAGTGAGGTCCTTCCTCAAGGGGACTCATTCAAGGGATTGTAAGTATGTAAACTGACTCAAGTCTGGGAATTGACTGAGAGGCCATGATTCTATTCTGGCAATTTACTCTAGGCCCATAACCTAGAATTCTTCTGTCTATACAGATCAAGTAAATATTTAGTAAGTTTGCCATGTATTTCACTACTAGGAACTACATGACTAAGTAGCCAATGCCATAATTCTACACAAGTCAGAGTATTCTGATTACTGTTCCAATCCTGCTGTCCATTATGGTAACCATGCCCACCTTGTCTTTGTTGATCAACTGCAGTCACTTGGCCCCTATTACCACAGGGTCCAATCAACCCCATCGTAGTTAAGTGTCTTAGTTTAATTAGGGCAGTTCCCACTGTCAAATCTGGCTTACATAAAATAGCAATCACAGCAATCTTCAAGGACGCTGGGGCTCCCTTCACAAATTTATTCCTCACCATACTGGTGAAAGTCATGTCCTCTGGACTCTCCATTTCTGGCTCTAGGGATCTAATCTGACAAATCCATTGTAACAGGCCAATTTCCCTAAGCCTCTGGATACCTTCTTCTATATTAAACCAAGGCAAGTCTGGTACTTCAACTTGACTTAAAGTAGGCCACCACATAATCCATGCTTCAGTAAGCCAACCAAATAAACAATTAGATCCTTTCCTAACCTCTCGAGCTGAAATATTGAATGAAGAATCCATACTTAGTGGACCTAAGTCAATAAACTCAGACGGATCCAATGTTACATTCCTTGCACCACACCCTCACTAGCCATTCCTATACATATTCTCCAGGTTTCTGTCCGTATATGTTAGCAAAATCAAGTAGGTCTTTTCAGCTGTAGCATACCACCTCCTCAGTGACACTTTGTATTTCACCTTTTGGGGCTCACTTGGACTTTAGTTATAGGTTTAGCAGCAACAATGGGTGGTTGAGGAAGTTCCTGAGAACATTCAGGAATGTCTTCCATGGTCTCTGCCTCAGGCAATGACCCAGCAGGAAAAGTTGGGTTAATACCATCACACTGAGGTGGTAGGGATAATGGTTTTATAGTAATCCCTTCAGATAGGAAGGATTCAACAGAATTTACAGGTTCCATATCCTGATCTTCTTGACTATCTGCCCATATGTCCCCATTCCAGGTTTCAGGATCTCATTTTTTCCCAATCAATGCCCTCACTTTAATTTCAGACATCATTCTGGGTTGGCAAGTCAATTGGTGCTGTAATTCAGCCACCCTTACAGTAAGCATCTGGGTTTGGTTTTCACCAATATCAGCTCTGTTACTAGGAGAAACAAGGCTTTCTTTAAGAGCACAAGTGGAAACATTGAGGTCTTTTATGCAGCACTTAAGCTGTGACTCAGCAGCCCTGAACTCATCTCTCTCTTCCACCACTTTGTCTAGCTTAAGTAGGACCAACCAACCAGCTTCCTTATACTCCTAATGCTGACAAAATTGCAGAAAAGTATCAACCATGTGATCACCCAGAGCCCCACTTCTTAAAAGTACTTGATCTATTGGTGGTGCTATTTTGCATATTAATGTTGCCACCTTACACCATGGATTAGCAGGGCCCTCTTTACTAATGGAGGCAGGGTCACCAGTGCCTTTATGATTTATCAAATTCGAGAACCAAAACAGAATCAGTGAGAACCAATTTAGGAAGCCCATCCTTATGACCAAACATGCAATCAGGATGTGTTAATTATCACTGGTGACTGGAATGTAAATATTGAAAACAAATTAGAATCGCCAGTAGTTGGAAAATTTGGCCTTTGTGACAGAAATGATGCTGGAAATCGCATGATAGAATTTTGCAAGACCAACGACTTATTCATTGCAAA
>NW_006922517.1:294930-295768 GCF_000298275.1 Orycteropus afer afer | reverse complement strand
AAATGGCAGCTATACACGTGGAGTTCACCAGATGGAATACACAGGAATCAAATTGACTACATCTGTGGTAAGAGGCGATGGAAAAGCTCAAGATCTTCAGCCAAAACCCGGTCAGGAACTGATTGTGGAACAGACCATCAACTGGTCATACGCAAGTTCAAGTTGAAGGTGAAGACAGTTAAAACAAGTCCACAAGAGCCAAAATATGATCTAGGATATATCGCTCCTGGATTTAGAGACCATCTAAAGAATAAATTTAATGCATTGAACACCAATGACCAAAAACCAGAAGAATTGTGGGATGACATCAAGAGCACCATCCATGAAGAAAGCAAGAGGTCACTAAAAAGACAAGAAAAGGAGACAAGACCAAAATGGATGACAGAAGAGACTCTGAAACTCGCCCTTGAGCAGAGAGTAGCTAGAGCCAATGGAAGAAATGACTAAATAAAAGAGCTGAACAGATTTCAAAAAGAAGCTCAAGCAGACAAAGGCAATTATTATAATGAAATGTGCAAAGATGTGAAGATAGAAAAACAAAAGGAAGAACATGCACGCTCGACATTTCTCAAGCTGAAAGAACTGTGGAAAAAATGTAAGCCTTGAGTTGCAATATTGAAGGATTCTATGGGCTAAATATTGAATGATGCAGGAAACATCAAAAGAAGATGAAAGGAATACACAGAGTCACTGTATCAAAAAGAACTGGTAGATCTTCATCCATTTCAGGAGGTGCCATATGAACAAGAACCAATGCTACTGAAGGAAGAAGTCGAAGCTGCACTGAAGGAATTGGTGAAGAACAAGGCTCCAGCAATTGACAGAATACCCATTGAGA
>NW_006922517.1:290874-293780 GCF_000298275.1 Orycteropus afer afer | reverse complement strand
TGGTGCTGGCGAAGAATGCTGAAAGTATATGGACTGCTAAAAGAACTAACAGACCTGTCCTGGAGCAAGTGCAGCTGGAATGCTCCTTTGAAGCAAGAATGACCAGACTTCATCTCACCTCCTTTGGTCATGTTGTCAGAAGGGACCATTCCCTGGAGAAGAATGTCATGCTTGGTAAGATAGAGGGTCGATGAAAGAAGGGAAGGCCCTTAACAAGGTGGATTGACACAGTGGCTGTGATGATGGGCTCAAGTATAGCAAGAATCACGGAGCTGGCGCCAGACCAGGCAGTGTTTCGTTCTGCTGTGCATGGAAACGCTATGAGTCAGACACGACTGGATGGCACCAAACAACAACAACAACATACTTATAGTTTTGTCTCTCTAGAATCAGTCCCAGTACCAAATGTTTTAGGCGGGGTTCTCTAAAGAAGCAAAACCAGTAAAGCTTATATATACATAGAAAGAAAGAGAAATTTATCTTAGGAAAATGGCTCACACACTTATAGAAGCTGGCAAGTCCCAAGTTCTTGAATCAAACGTCAAGCTGGAGGCTTCTCCCAACTTATGCACCTGCAGAGGCTGATGAGCTGAAGGTTGACAGGCAGTATACTGGCTGTTGACTCCAAAGAATGACGAATTCAAGATCTCCAGGCCGAATTGTGGATTGTTCACTCACGGACAGTTGTAGGCAGCAAATCAGGATCCCAGTCCACAGAAGAGTGTCTCTTTTTCCAGGATGTCCATAAATATACTGGAAGCAGGCCACACCCCTAGGGAAACTCCCTTTCAACAGATTGCCTGCTCAAAACATATACATCCAATCCCATCATGGGAATAACCCACATCACAATTGCTTAAACCACACAGAATTGTGGTCCAGCCAAGTTGACACACAGATCCAACTATCACAGTCCATTACATTCATGACATTATGGAGATTGGACCTAGTAAGAAAGAAGTATCAATGACTCTAAACTTACTGGTAAGACATTGGTGTGCTAGAGGGTAGAAATTTAACCCAACAAAAATAAAGACACCTTCCATATTAGTGGAATTTCTAGGTGTTCTGTGGTGTGATGCATGTTGAGATATTCCTTGTAAAGTTAAGGATAAGTTATTTCATCTGGACACTCCCAAAACTAAAAAGGAGGCACAATGCCTGGTAGGCCTCTTTGGATATTAAAGGCAACATGTCCTTCCTTTGGATGTGCTATTCCAGACTATTTATCAAATGACTCAAAAAGCTGCAAGTTCTGATTGGGACCCAGAACAAGAGAATGCTCTACGACTGGTTCAGGCTGCTTTTCAAGCCCCTTTGTCACTTGGACCATATGATCTGGCTGATGTAATGGTGCTTTACGTGTCAGTAGCAGATAATAATGCTGTTTTGAGAGTTTGGAGACCCCTATTGGTGAATCACAGTGCAGACTCTTAGGATATTGGAGCAAAGCCATGACTTCTTCTGCAGATAACTACTCTCCTTTTGAGAAACAGTTCTTGGCTTATTACTGGGTCTTGATAGAGACTAAACACCTAACTGTGGGCCATCAAGTCACCATGCAGCTTGAGCTACCCATGATAAGCTTGGTGTTTTCTGATGCACAGAGTCATAAAGTTGAACATGCACAGCAGTACTCCATCATTAAGTGGAAGTGATATATGAGAGATCAGTCTCAAGCAGGACCTGAAGGCATAAGTAAGTTGCATGAGGAAGTGGCCAAAATGCCCATGATCTCAACTCCTGTCACATTATCTTCCCTCTCCCAATCTACATCCATAGCCTTATGGGGAATTTCTAGTGATCAGTTGACTAAGGAAAAGTCATGCCCAGTCTACAGATGGTTGTGCATGATATGCAGATAGTACTCAAAAAGTGGACAGCAGCAGCACTGCATCCTCTTTTTGTGAACTTCCTAAAGAACCGTGGTGAATGAAAAGCCTCCCAGTGGGCAGGATTTAAACAGTGCACTTGGTTGTTCACTTTGCTTGGAAGGAGAAACAGCCAGATGTACAATTATATACTGATTCATGAGCTGTGACCAATGGTTTGGCTAGATGGTCAGGCACTTGGAAAAAAATATGATTAGGAAATTGGTGGCAAGGAGTTATAGGAAAGAGATATGTAGATAGACCTCTCTGAATGAACTAAAGGAGGGAAGATATTTATGTTTCATGTGAATGCTCACCAAAGAGTAACATCGGCAGAAGAGGGTTTTAACAATCAAGTGGATAGAATGACACGTTCAATGGAAACCAGTCATCCTTTTTACCCAGCCACTCCTGTTATTGACAAATGGGCTCATGAACAATATTTCCATGGTAGCAGGGATAGAGGTTACACATGGGCTCAGCAATGTGGACTTCCACTCATCAAGGCCTATGTGGCAGTAGCCACTGCTGAGTCACAAATCTTCTAGCAGAAGTGACCAACACTGAGTCTGTGATATGGAAACAACTTTGTGGCAGGTTGATTACATGGTACACTTCCATCTTAGAAAGGAAAGCATTTTGTTTTTACTAGAATAGACACTCTGGATACAGACTTGCCTTCCCTGAACTCAATGCTTCTGCTAAAACCACTATCTGTGGACTTACAGAATACCTTATTCACCATCATCCTACACAACATCACCTCAGATCAAGGGACTCACTTCACAGCATATGAACTGTGGGAATGGGTGCATGCTCATGGAATTTAATGGTCTTACCAAGTTCCCCCATCATCCAGAAGGAGCATGCTTGATAGGAATGGCTTTCTAAAGACACAAAAGTCCTATACCATGTAGGTGGCAATATCTTGCAGGGTTGAGGCAATGTTCTCCAGGAGGTTGTACATGCTCTAAACCAGCATCCAACATATGGTGCTGTTTCTCCAATACCTAGAATTCACAGATTCAGGAACCA
>NW_006922517.1:286453-287792 GCF_000298275.1 Orycteropus afer afer | reverse complement strand
AACCCTGGGGCTGACTGCTCTTCTGTTTGGGTTCAAGGCTTTTATCCCCTTTCTCCTGCTCTTCCGGCCTGCTACTCTGGCGTCCTTGCATTGTCTCTCCTCACCTGTAATTTCTGATTACCAAGGGAAAATTTGTTTGATATTACATAATGGATGTAAAGAAGCATATGTCTGGAATACAGGAGATTCCTTATGATGGCTCTTAGTATTATCATGCTCTGTGATTAAAGTCAATGGAAAACTGCAGAAACCCAATCCTGACATGACTACTAATGGGACAGACCCTTCAGGAATGAAAGTTTGGGTCACCCCATCAAGCAAAGAACCATAACCAACTGAGGTGCTTGCTGTTGGCAAAGGAGTACAGAATGATCGGTGAAGAAGATAGTTCTAAATACCAGCTGGATTACATAATCAGTTGAAGAAATGAAGACTGAAATTGTTGGGAGTATTTCTTCCTTGTATGTGTGCATCAAATATTTTTTTGTTTTGTTTTCTTCACTTATAAAATACAAGATGTAAACTAGGTAGTACATTTTTGGTTGTACATGTTTTAGTTATATCATGTTAGGTGCAAGTATGACATTATAACTGTCTTTATTTAGAGATTATGTATGGTTTAAAGAGATGTGTGCAGGTGCCAAGTTGACAGGAGGTGGATTGTGATGGTTAATGTTGTGTGTCAACTTGGCTGGGCCATCATTCTCAGTGATTTGGCAGCTATTTAATGATGTGGTCATCCCCCATGATGAAATTTGATATAACATTGTCACTTCCCTATGAAATGTTACCAGCAGTCAATCATTTGAAAAGTCAATTCCTCGGGGTGTGGCCTGGATTAAATATATATGGACGTTCTGGGTTTTTGCTCAACCTGGATCCTGCATCTGGCTTGTCATCATCTGAACTCTGGTTCTTTGGACTTGAGCCAGAGACCTACCATATTGTCTGCTGATTAGGGGATTAGTCAGCCTTCATACCCTGTGAACCCATAGCCTGCCGTCTTACCTGCCAATCTTGGATTCATCAGCCTCTGCAGCTGGCCAACAGTTTGCTGTTTACCTGCAGGTCTTGAGTCCTTCAGCCCCTGTGGCTATGTGAGTCAGGAAAGCCTCCAGCGTGACATCTAACCCAAGGACTTGGGAATTGCTAACCTCTGTAACTGTGTGAGCCATTTCCTTGAAAAAAATCTTTGTCTGTATATACATATATAAGCTTCATTGGTTTTGCTTCTCTAGACAAACCAGCCTAAGACAGATAAACACACACAAATGATACAGATTCTTTGAAGAAAAATTAGAAAATAGACATATATTGAAAGAAAAAATTTTAAACCACC
>NW_006922517.1:281395-285644 GCF_000298275.1 Orycteropus afer afer | reverse complement strand
TTCCAAGGTGCTTCTGAGCAGGTTCAATCCTCCAACCTCTGTTACTAGTTGAGCACAAACCATTTGCATCACCCAGGGACCTGTCAGTACACATAGATCTTATTTTTCTCCATTTTCCATACTAAAAATTAACGATAAGCAAAGATGTTGAAATACGCATCAAGCTACGCAGATTCTCTGCAACAAAGAAAAGAGAAACCAATTGAAACAGATACAGAATAATCCTAGAACCATGAATATTGAAGGGAAGGATACAGAAGTGGATTAAATACCAACTAGTGGAAAAACAGGAGCTTTGGTGGTGTAGTGCCTAAGGCATTTGACTGCTAATTAGAAAGCTGGTGGTTCAAACCTATCAGCTACTCCTTGGAAGGAAGGTTGGGCAATCTACTTCTGTAGTGATACTGCTCAGAAACCCAAGAAAGGGTCGCTATGACTCGGATCCAATTCGATAGCAGTGAATTTTTTTTTTCCTTAGTAGAAGAACAT
Source organism: Orycteropus afer afer (assembly GCF_000298275.1). NCBI lineage: Eukaryota > Metazoa > Chordata > Mammalia > Tubulidentata > Orycteropodidae > Orycteropus > Orycteropus afer. The sequence continues at coordinate 285,155 of NW_006922517.1, read as the reverse complement.
GAATAAAAACAGTGAATAAGGACAAACGGAACAGCAGAGTGTCAACTGTTTTGCCTGTACAGCCAATTTGAATATTTACAAGTAGCATTCTAATCTGGGCAGGAACCTAAGAATTGGCTTTACTGGCCAAGGACTGCATGGACTACTACACTGGTGGCTGAGGACTAGAAAGGAAAACAGTGAAGAAGGAGACAAACAGAACTGAGGACTGCTGACTGTGCTGAGGGTGCAGCCATTGTGAATGTTTGCAAGCAGCACTCTGTTAAGGGCAGCAAACTAAGAATAAGTTCCACTTTCCAAGGATAGCACTGGCAACCTCACTGGAGACTGACAACTAAAAAGGTGTGATATTCCTTTATTACTCTTGTATCTCCCACCCTCATAGTGAACACAATCCTCTGATTCCACTCACCTTCTGGACTGGCAGGAATTCCATCCCAGTCTGTATGTCCTGACAGAGCCCACATGCCCTTCCCTGCCCTGCCCCCAGTTTTGCTTTTGCCTGTTTGTTCTTAAATTATTCTTATTCTTCCTCCTTCCTTCCTTCCTTTTCATTTTTCTCTTTCCCTTCCCCATTTTTTTTCCTTACCTCTTCTCTTTCCTGGTTCTCTTCTCTTCTCTTCTCTTCTCTTCTCTCTCTCTCTTCCTCTCTCTCTCTCTCTCTCCCTCTCTCTCTCTTTGCAGTGTTTCCTCCATTCTCTCCCATCCTTGTTAACCAACAAAGAAAATTTCCTTCTATATATAAAACTTTCCTTGTCTGTTTACAATAATGAACTAATACAATATTTGTCCTTCTGTGATTGACGTATTTCACTCAGCATAATGTCCTCCGAGTTCATCCACATTATGCGGTGTTTTGCAGATTCTACATTAATCTTTACTGTTGCATAGTATTCCATTGTGTGTGTGTACCATACTTTGGTTATCCACTCTTCTGTTGATGGGCACCTAGGTGGTTTCCATCTTTTTGCTATTATAAATAGTGCTGTGATGAACATGTTGTTGTTGTTATGTGCTGTTGAGTCGGACCTAACTCATAGCGACCCCTCCTTGGGTTTTTGAGGCAGTATCACTATGGAAGTAGATAGTCCCATTTTCCTTCTGAGGAGTGGCTGGTGGGTTTGAACTGCCAGCCTTCTGGTTAGCAGTCAAGTGCCTTAGGCACTATGCTACTAGAGCTCCCATGATGAACATGGATGTGCATATATCTTCTCTTGTCCCAGCTTTCACTTCTTTAGGATATATACCTAGTAACAGATTGCTAGGAGCTCTTGTAGCATAATGTCTAAGGCACTTGACTTCTAACCAGAAGGCTGGTGGTTCAAACCCACCAGCCACTCCTTGGAAAGAAGGTTGGGCAATCTACTTCCATAGTGATACTGTCTTAGAAACCCAAGGAGGGTCACTATGAGTCAGGGCTGACTCAATGGCACATAAAAATACAAAGGGATTGCTGGATCAAATGTTATTTCTAATTCCAACTTTTAATGGAATCACCATACTGCTTTGCACAGTGGTTGTATCATTTGACAGTCCCACCAGCAGTGGATGAGCATCCCAATCTCTCCACATTCTCGCCAGCATTTGTTACTTTCTATCTTGTTGAACTTTGCTATTAGTGCTGGGGCAAGATGGTATCTCATTGCTGTTTTGATTTGCATCTCTCTGATGGCAAATGATCGTGAGCATTTCTTCATCTATTTGCTGGCCGCCTGAATATCTTCTTTAGTGAAGTGTCTATTCATGTCTTCTGCTCATTTTCAAATTGGATTATTTGTCTTTTTGTTGTTGAAATGTTGGAGTTTTCTATACATTTTAGAGATAAGTCCCTTGTCAGATATGTCACTGTCAAATATTTTTTCCCAATCTGTAGGTTCTCTTTCAACTCTATTGGAGAGGGCTTTTGAAGCACATAAAAATTTAATTTTTAGAAGGTCACATTCATCTAGTTTATCTTCTGCTGTTTGTGCATTTTGGGTTATGGTTGACATCCTATTTATCAAAAAATCAGGGCCCCTAGTCTAAGGCATTTGACTGCTAACCAGAAGGTTGGGAGTTAAAACCTAACAGCCACTCCTCGGAAGGAAGGTGGGGCAATCTACTTCCGCAGTGATATCACCTTGAAAACCTAAGAAGGGGTCGCTGTGAATCAGGTCAGGCTCCACGACAGTGAGTTTTTGGTTTTTAAATTTGCCCCTAGTTTTTCCTTGAGAATTTATAGATTTAGGTTTCACATTTAAGTCTTTGATCCACTTGGAGTTAGTGTTTGTGTATGGAGTGAGGTACAGATCTTGTTTCATTTCTCTGCAAATGGATATCCAATTTTGCTAGCACCATTTGTTAAAAAGACTATCTCTTCCCCCACTTAGGGGATTTCAGCCCTTTGTAAAAAATCAGCTGACCATAGGTCAATGGATCTATTTGTGGGTTCTCAATTCTGCTCCACTGGTCTATGTGTCTGTTGTTGTACCAGTACTAGGCTTTTTTGACTACTGTGGCTGTATAGTAGGTTTTGAGATTTGGGAGTGTGAGACCGCCTACTTTGTTCTTCTTCTTCAATAGTGCTTTGCTTATCTGAGGTCTCTTTCCACTCCATATAAAATTAGTGATTGTTTTTTCCATATCTTTAAAGAATGTTGATGGGATCTGGATTGGGATTGAATTGAATGTATAGATTGCTTTGGGCAATATTGACATTTTCACAATGTCCCATCTTCCCATCCACGAGCATGGTATGTTCTTCTATTTATGTAGATCTCTTATGGTTTCTTGAAGTAGTGATTTGCAGTTTTCTTTGTACAGGTCTTTTGTGACCCTGGTAAGATTTATTCCCAAGTATTTTATTCTTTTGGTAGCTATTGTAAATGGTACTGATTTCCTTATTTACCACCTTGGAAACCCAACGAGGGGTTGTTATGAGTCAGAGATGACTCAACGGCACATCACAACAACAATATTTCCTAGTGTAGAGGAATCCAACTGATTTTTGTATGTTGATCTTGTAAAGCACCACTATGCTAAAGCTCTCAATTAGTTCCAGTACTTTTCTTGCTGAGTCTCTTGGGTTTTCTATGTATAGTATCATATCATCAGCAAATAGGGATAGTTTGACTTCTTCCTTACCAATTTGGATGCCTTTAATTTCCCTTTCTTGCCTTATTGTCCTGGGTAGGACATCCAATACAATGTTGAATAGAAGTGGTAATAGAGGGCATTCTTGTCTGTTTCCTGTTCACAAGGGAAATGGTTTTAGTCTCTCTCCATTTAGAATAATGTTGGCTGTTGGTTTTGCATATATGCCCTTTTTTATGTTGAGGAATTTCCCTTGTATTCGTATTTTGCTGAGAGTTTTTTTAAAAAAAAAAATCAGGAAAGGGTGTTGGATTTTATCAAATGCCTTTTCTGCATCAATTGATATGATCACGTGGTTCTTTTGCTTTGTTTTATTATGTGATGGATGATGTTGGTTGTTTTTCTAATGCTGAACCATCCTTGCATACCTCATATGAACTCCACTTGGTCATAATGTATTATTTTTTGGTATGTTGTTGGAGTCTATTGGCTAGGATTTGGTTGAAGATTTTTGCATCTGTATTCATGAGAGGTATTGGTGTGTAGTTTTCCTTTTGAGTGATGTCTTTGCCTGATATTTGTATCAAGGTTATGCTTGCTTCATAAAATGAATATGTGAGGATTCCTTTCTCTTCTATGTTCTGGAATAGTTTGAGTAGGCTTGGTGTCAGTTCCTCTCTGAAGGTTT
>NW_006922517.1:277824-280341 GCF_000298275.1 Orycteropus afer afer | reverse complement strand
AAAAAAAAATAAAACTCACTGCCTTTGAGTTGGATCCAACTCATAGCAACTCCTCCTTGGGTTTCTGAGATGGTATCACTACAGAAGTAGATCACCCAATCTTCCTTCCGAGGAGTGGCTGATGGGTTTGAATCACCAGTCTTCTGGTTAGATGGGTCAAATGAGCACAGTGCAGACCTGGGGGGTAAGGTAGCAAGATGAATTGAATGTTGCCCCTGTCTTGAAGGAGCTAACAGTGTAGTGACAATTGTAAAGTATCTCTTCCTCCTCTGAGACTTACCATGACAAAACAAAGTGAAAATCCAAAACAACCACCGAGATTGCCTCTGGAGAAAACTTTCACTGTATTGCCAGGCTAGGGTAGTTTCCCCATTCATTCATTCAACAAACATTTATTGTGTGCAATAATACTCACTAAACATAATTAAACTGCTTCTCCGTGTGTTTTATTATGTTTTTGTGTGTAATATGTAATATATTTATATATTGTATATATTCTGATTATGAAAATAATACCTGCTAATGTAGCTGGTTAAGCTATGGATTAAGCATTTTGTATATATCCAGTCCCCACTGAGTCAATGCCAACACACCCTATAGAGTTTTCATAGCTTTGACTTTTCAAAAACAGATTGCCAGGCCTTTCCTAGGTACACTGAATGGGTTCAAAGCACCAACATTTTAGTTAGTCGCCACAAACTTTAACCTTTTGCACCACCCAAGGACTGTCTCTCTATCTCTTCATATATATATAATGTCTATGTATATATACATACAGCAGAGTTTCCAAACTAAGACAGACTCAGAAGAAGGAAGGGTCCATTCACTGCTCAAAGAACTGGCCAGTGAAAATGTTATGAACAGCAGTGAAACACTGTTTGATATATTGCCCTGAAACATTGTCTGATATAGTGCCAGAAGTTGAGGCCCTCAGGTTGGTAGGGACTCAAAATATGACTGTGGAAGAGCTGCTTCCACAAAGTAGAGTCAACCTTAATGATGTGGATGGAGTAAAGCTTTTACAACCTTCATTTGCTGGTGGGACACAATTTCAAATGGGAAGAAACAGCTGCAAAAATCCATTAATAATTGGAACATAGAATGTATGAATATCAATGTAAGAAAATTTGCAGTTGTCAACAATGAAATGGAATGCATAAAGGTTGATATCGCAGGCTGAAATGGACTGGCTTTTGCCATTTTGAATCAAATAATCATGTTACCTTTCATGCCAGGAAAGATGAACTGAAGAGGACTGATGTTGCATTCATCATCACAAAGGATGTCTCAAGATGTATCTTGAAGTACAATGCTGTCAATGATAGGATAATATCCATATCCCCACAAGGAAGACCAGTTAATACTATTATTATTCAAATTTACGCACTAACCACTAAAAACAAAGAGAAAGAAAATGAAGATTTTTACCAACATCTGTAGTCTGAAATTGACCAAACATGCAATCAAGATGCATTGATTATTACTGGTGATTGGAATGCAAAATTTGGATGGCCTTGGTGATACAAATGACGCTGAGGATCACATGTAGAATTTTACGAGACCAACAACTTATTCATTGCAAATACCTTTCTTCAACAACAAAGGGCAGCTAAACACACAGATCTCACCAGATGGAATATACAGGAATCAGATCAACCACACTTGTGGAAAGAGGAGATGGAGAAGCACAATATATTCAGCTAAAATAAGGCCAGGAGCTGACTGTGGAACAGATCATCAATTGCTCATATGCAAGTTCAAGTTTGAGTTAAAGAAAATTAAAACAAGTCCACAAGAGCCAGAATATAACATTCATTATATCCCACCTGAATTTAGAGACCATCTGAAGTACAGATTTGATGCATTGAACACCAATGACCGAAAACCAGATGAATTGTGGGATGACATCAAGAACTTCATACATGAAGAAAGCAAAAGGTCATTGAATTGAAAAGATAGAAAAGGAAGACAAGACCAAAACAGATGTGAGAAGAGATTCTGAAACTTGCTCTTGAACAGAGAGTAGCTAAAGTAAGTGGAAGAAATGACAAGATAAAAGAGCTGAACAGAAGATTTAAAAAAATAGCTCAAGAAGATAAAGTCAATTATTATAATGAAATGTGCAGAGACCTGGAGTTAGAAAACCAAAAGGGAAGAACACGCTCAGCATTTCTCAACCTGTATGCTGAGCAAATAATCTGAGAAGGTGGACTATATGAAGAAGAACGTGGCATCAGGATTGGAGGAAGACTCATTAACAACCTGAGATATGCAGACAACACAACCTTCCTTGTTGAAAGTGAAGATGACTTGAAGCACTTACTGATGAATATTAAACACTACAGCCTGCAATATGGACTACACCTCAACATAAAGAAAATGAAAATCCTCACAACTGGGCCAATAAGCAGCATCATGATAAATGGAGAAAAGATTGAAGTTGTAAAAGATTTAAAGATTTCATATTACTTGTATCCACAATCAACAACCATGAAAGCAGCAGTCAAGACATCAGAG
>NW_006922517.1:273829-276149 GCF_000298275.1 Orycteropus afer afer | reverse complement strand
GTAGCATATATCAGGACTTCATTTATGTCTCTATCAGATCAGTAAATGTAGTCTTTATGATTTTGAATTTTGTTCTACATTTTTCTCCCATTCTATCCAGGATCTTTTGTGGTCCCAATCAGATCAGTCGGTAGTGATAGCCAAGTCCCATCTAGTTCTGCTCTCAGTGTTGTACAGGCTGTGGCTCCTGTGGTCAATTAGTCCATCAGACTAATTGTTTCCTTGTGTCTTTGATTTTCTACACTTTTCTTTCCTCTAGATGGGGAGAGACCAATAGTTGCATCTTAGATGGCCACTTGCAAACTTTTAAGACCCCAGTCACTATTCACCACATTGGATCCACAATCAACACCCATGGAATCAGCAGTCTGCTGCAAAAGACCTCTTTAAAGTGTTAAGAAGCAAAAATTTCACTTTGAAGATGAAGGTGCACCTAACCCAAGTCATGGTATTTTCAATCGCCTTATATGCATGTGAACTATGTTATGTCAATTGACTTATGTGTCCCCTGAAACTGTGGTCCTATGCCCCCAAGCCCAGTGACTCAGTCCCACTAGGCATTTTGTTATGGCTAAGAAGTTTTCATAACATTTCCCCATTTGTTCTACTATATTTATACCACATACAAATGTGTAAGTAGAAATATCCTCTGCCAAACTTAAATGCTCATGGGTATAGTCCCATTCACCTACTCATACCAGTTCAGCTTGTGTGTCTGCCTATGTATGCATTCATAGACATGCTTTTAATTCTTTTATGTATATAACTAGGAGTGGAATTATGAGCACTGCTAGCATAGTGCCTAAGGCATTTGACTGCTAACCAGAAGGCTGGCGGTTCAAACTCATCAGCCACTCCTCAGAAGGAAGACTGGGCAATCTACTTCCATAGAGATATCACCTCAGAAACCCAAGCAGGGGTCGCTATGAATCAGATTCGACTCAACGGCAGTGAGTTTGTGGGTTTTTTTTGTGTGTGTGTTTTTTGTTTTTTGTTTTTTAATGACCAATAAGGTCTCTGGATGGCACAAACCTCAGGTACTAACTACTACTAAGGTTGACAGTACAAAATTAATTCAGCAATGCCATGGAAGAAAAACCTGTCACTATGCTTCCATAAATAAAATCCTATGGAACATATTTCTTCAGTTTTCTCAGCTTGAGAAATGCTGAGCATATTCTTCCTTTTCGGTTTTCTAACTCTATGTCTTTGCACATTTCATTGTAATAATTGACTTTGTCTTCTCAAGCTGCCCTTTGAAATCTTCTGTTTAGCTCTTTTACCTTGTCATTTCTTCCATTTGTTTTAGCCACTCTTCATTCAAGGGCAAGTGTCAGAGTCTCTTCTGACATGCATTCTGGTCTTTTCTTCCTTTCCTGTCTTTTTAATGACCTTTTGGTTTCTTCGTGGATGATGTTCTTGATGTCATCCCACAATTATTCTGGTTTTCGGACATTGGTGATCAATGCATCAAATCTATTCTTTAGATATCTCTAAATCCAGGAGAGGTATATTCTAGGTCATATTTTTGTTCTTGTGGACTTGTTTTAATTGTCTTCAGCTTCAACTTGAACTTTCATATGAGCAGTTGATGATCGGTTCCACAGTCAGGTCGTGGCCTTGTTTTGGCTGAAGAGATTGAGCTCCTCCATCATCTTTTTCCATAGATGTGGTCAATCTGATTCCTGTGTGTTCCATCTGGTGAAGTCCACATGTATAGCCACAGTTTGTGTTGTTGAAAAAAAAGGTATTTGCGATGAATAAGCCATGGTCTTGCAAAATTCTATCATGTGATCTCCAGCATCATTTTATCACCAAGGCCAAATGTTCTAACTACCAGTGATTCTTCTTTATTTCCAACTTTTGCATTTTAATCACCAGTAATAACCAGCACATATTGATTGCATGTTTGGTCAATCTCAGACTGCAGAAGTTGGTAAAAATCATTATTATAATGAAATGTGCAAAGACATGGAGTTAGTAAACCAAAAGGGAAGAACACATTTGCCATTTCTCAAGCTAAAAGAACTGAAGAAAAAATTTAAGCCTCGAGTTGCAATATTGAAAGTTTCTATGGGCAAAAATATTGAATGATGAAGGAAACATCAAAAGAAGATGGAAGGAATACACAGTCACTGTACCAAAAATAATTGGTCAATGTTCATCCATTTCAGGAGGTGGCATCTGATTAAGAACCAATGGTATTTAAGGAAAAAGTCGAAGCTGCACTGAAGAAAGTGACAAGACTCAAGGAATTGATGGGATATCCACTGAGATGTTTCAAGAAATGGATGCTCCGCTGGAGGTACTCACTTGGCTA
>NW_006922517.1:271652-272874 GCF_000298275.1 Orycteropus afer afer | reverse complement strand
TCATATGCATGTGAGAGCTGGACAATGAATAAGGAAGATTGAAGAAGAGTTGATGCTTTTGAGTTGTGGTGCTGATGAAGAATGCTGAAAATACCATGGACTGCTAAAAGAACTAACCTGTCCTGGAAGAAGTGCACCCAGAATGCTCCTTGGAAGCAAGAATGGCCAGACTTCGTTTCACCTACTTTTGTCATGTTGTAAGAAGAGACCATTCCCTGGAGAAGGATATCATGCTTGGTAAAGTGGAAGGTCAACGAAAGAGGGGAAGGCCCTCAACAAGATGTATTGACATAGTGGCTACAACAGTGGGGTCAGGTATAGCAAGGATCTTGCAATTGGCACAGGACCGGGCAGTGTTTCATTCTGCTGTATATAGGGTTGCTATGAGTTAGAGATGACTCGACAGCACCTAACAACAACAACAAATGGAATATATGCATGTGTATATGTATGTTTAATATATGTATGTATATATATGTGTGTATATGTGTGTATGTATGTTGTCTGTTGTTAGGTGCTGTGGAGTTGGCTCCTACTCACAGTGACCTTATGTACAACATAATGGAACACTGCTTTGTCCTGTGTCATCTTCCCAGTCCTTGCTATGCATTGTTGAAGCCATTGTTGAGTCTCTTCTCCTTCTTTGCTGACCCTCTACTTTACCAAGTATGATATCCTTCTCCAGGTAATGGTCCCTTCTGACAACATGACCAAAGCAGATGAAATGAATTCTGGCCTTTCTAACTTCTAAGAAGCAGCACTCTGGCTGCACTTCTTCCAGACACTTTCAGTATTCAAAAGCATCAACTAACTGTTCCTCGATCCTCCCTGTTCACTGTCCAGCAATATCCTATAAACAAGGATTGGCTTTTCCTTTTCTGCAAAGAAGGCTGATAGGTACTGTGTTGAATCTATAGATTGCTTTGGGTAGTATCAACATCTTAATATTAAGTCTTCCAATCCATGAACACAGAATGTGCTTCCACTTACTTGCTTTATTTTTCAGCAGTGCTTTATACTTTTCTATGTAAAAGTCTTCACCTCCCTGATTAAATTTACACCTAGGTATTTTATTCTTTCAGATGATATTTTACATCTAATTATAACATTAATTGCCTTTTCAGATTGCTCATTGCTGATATATAGAAACAAAACTGATTTTTGTGTGTAGTTCTCCTACCCTGTCACTTTGCTGAATTCATTTATTAACTTTAGTAGCTTT
>NW_006922517.1:265918-271477 GCF_000298275.1 Orycteropus afer afer | reverse complement strand
ATGTACAACAAAGCACTGCACAATCATGCACCATTTTCACAATCCTTGCAATACTTGAGCCTATCCTTGTAGCCACTGTGTCAATCCGTCTTGTTGAGTGTCTTTCCCTTTTTCTCTGACCTACTTTACCAAGCATGATGTCCTTCTCCAGGGAATGGTCCCTTCTGACAACATGACCAAAGTAGGTGAGACGAAGTCTGGCCATTCTAACTTCCAAGGAGCATTCTGGTTGTACTGCTTCCAGGAGATTTGTTAATTCTTCTGGCAGTCCATGGTATTTTAAGTATTCTTCGCCAACACCAAAATTCAAAGGCGTCCACTTTTCTTTGGTCTTCCTTATTCATTGTCTAGCATTCACATGCATATGAGGTGATTGAAAATACCAATGCTTGGGTTAGGTGCACCTTTGTCTTCAAAGTTGACATGTTTGCTTCTTAACTTTAAAGAGGCTTTTGCAGCAGGCTGCTGATTCCATGGGAGTTGATTGTGGATCCAAGTAAAATGAATTCCCTGACAAGTTCAATCTTTTCTCCATTTATCATGATGTTCCTTACTGGTCCAGTTGTGAGGATTTTCATTATGTTGAGTTGTAATCCATACTGAAGACTGTAGTTTTGATCTTCATTAGTAAGTGCTTCAAGTCTTCTTCACTTTCAGCAAGCAAAGTTGTGTCATCTGCTTATTGCAGGTTGTCAATGAGTTCTCCTTCAATCCTGATGCTGCATTCTTTGTCATATATCCAGCTTCCAGAATTATTTGCTCATCACACAGTTTGAGTAAGTACAGTGAAAGGATACAACCCTGACACACACCGTTCCTGATTTTAAACCATGCAGTATGCCCTTGTTCTGTTTGAACGGCAGTCTTTTGTACAGCTTCCTCATAAGCACAATTAAGTTTCTGGAATTCCTATTCTTTGCAATGTTATCCATAATTTGTTATGATCCGCATGGTCAAATGCTATTCTGTAGTCAATAAAACACAAATAAACATCTTTCTGGTATTCTTTGCTTTCAGCCAAGATTCATCTGATATCAGCAATGATATTCCTCATGCCTCATCCTCTTCTGAATCCAGCTTGAATTTCTGGATGTCCCCTGTCAATATACTGCTGAAACCATTTTTTCAATTATCTTCAGCAAAATTTTACTTGTGTGTGTTATTAATGATATTATGTGATAATTTCCACATTCTGTTGGATCACCTTTCATTGGAATGGACACCAATATGGATCTCTTCCAGTCAGTTGGCCAGGTTGCTCTCTTCCAAATTACTTGATATAGATACAAGGAATTTCTTAATTTCATTCTTTATTTCTACTATTATCCAATAATTTTTAAGCAGGATGTTACTCAGTTTCCATGTGTTTGATCTTCCTCTTGTTGAGTTTCAATTTTATAGCATTGTGACCTCAGAAGATGTTTTGTAGTATTTAGATGTTTTTAATAAATTTATTGTGGCCTAATATATAGTCCATTCTGGAGACTATTACATGTGCACTAGAAAACAATGTATATTGTGCTGTTGTTGGGTGAAATGTTCTGTATAATGTATATGAAGTCAAGTTGGTTGATCGTGCTGTTTAGTTCTTGTGTATTTGTTGAGTTTTTTTCTAGGTGTTCTATCATTTATTGAAGGTGGCATATTAAAGTCTCCTACTCTTATTGTAGAGTTGTCTATTTCTCTTTCTAATTCTGTCAAAATTTGATTTATGCACTTTTGGGGCTCTTTCATTGTATGCATAAATATTTATTATGCCTATGTTGTTGTATTAAACTTTAATCATTGCATAATGTCCTTCCTTGTCTCTTTTGTGGTTTTTTCCTTAAAGTCTATTTTATCCAAAATTAATAATGCCGCTCTCACTCCTTTTTGATTGATATTTGTTTGACACATTTTTTCCCAACCTTTGATTTTCAGTCTATTTTTGTCTTTGTGTCTAATTTGAGTCTCTTGTGGACAGCATATTGGTGGATCATGCTTTCTTATGCAGTCTGCAACTCTCCATCTCATTTGGAGAATTTAATCCATTTACATTCAGTGTAGTTATTGACAAGTATGAATTTATTGCTGACATTTTGCTATTTTTTTGGTGTGGTGTTGCAGAACCCTTTGTTCCATATAATTTTATGTGCTGAGCTCATTTTATTTATGAATTTTGCTATCATTTCCTTCATTGCTATTGTTTTAGTGTTTGCTAAATATTTATGCCTTTCTTCTTTTATATTTTGATGAGATTTATTAATTTTCTTTGATGCTATCCTGTGATATATTATTTTCTTCCCAACTTTAGAACAGTCTGTTCTATCTTGTAATCATCTTGACTTCTTTTCCATTTGGAAGTTCTGTACCTACACTATTTATTTCTTCTTTATGGTTTATTATTGTTGTTTGTTGTTGTTATGTGCCATCGAGTCAGACCCGACTCATAGCAACCCCTCCTTGGGTTTCTGAGGCGGTATCACTATGGAAGTAGATTGCCCCATCTTCCTTCTGAGGAGTGGCTGGTGGGTTTGAACCACCAGCCTTCTGGTTACCAGTCAAGTGCCTTAGGCACTCTGCTACCAGAGCTCCCTTGTGGTTTATAGTTGTCCTCATTTACCAATTCATGTTTCTGTTTCCCTGTTTACAGCCTTGTAAGTTTATTTCACTTTGGATGCTTCTATATCTGGGTGCATTTCTGGGCAATGTCTTCAAGTGTGTTAATCATTGTACTTCGTTTGCCACTGTTGGTTCTCTGACTGAAGGATTTCATTTAGCGTCTCTTGTAAGTTTGGTCTGGTTTTAACCAATTCCCTTAGTTTTTGCTTATCTGGAAATCTCCTAATTTCAGCATCATATTTGAGGGACAATTTTGCTGGGTATGCAATTCTTGGCTGGCAATTTTTCTCTCTCAGGGTTTAATATATGCCATTCCATTACCTTCTTGCCTGTATGGTTTCTGCTAAGAAATCAGAACTTAGTCTTATTGGTTTCACTTTGTACACAACTTTCATTTTTCCATGCTGCTTTCAGAATTCTTTCTCTGTCTTTGTTTTGGTAAGTTTGATTATGATATATTTTGGTGATTTTCTTTTGGTATGTATCTGCTTGGGATTCACTGAACTGTCTTTCATCATATTAGAGAAATTCTATTCCAACAAATCATTAACAATTTTCTCTGTGGTTTTATTTGTCCCTGTTCTGGAATTCCAGCCACATGTAAGTTATTACTCTTGATGGCATCCTACATGAATCTTAGACTTTCTTCATTTTGTTTTGATCCTTTTTTTATGATTGATCACTTAACAAAGTAGTATTTAGTGATTTGTCATCAATCTCATTAATTCTATCTCCCATTGATTTGATTCTACACCTTTGTCCTTTTAATGTTTTTTCTATTCCTGAAATCTTAGTATTGATATTCTAGATTTGTATTTGTTTTTGTATGGTTTCTAATTTTTCACTTATTTCATCACTCTGTTCTTGTATTCTTTTCCTAAATTGTTCTAGAGTTTTTTTGTGTGTGTTTTCCTTAATTTTGTCAATATTTTCCTTGATCTGTTTCTCAATCCACTGAAGGTACCTAAATATAATTCTTTTGAATTCTTTATCGGGTAGTTCCAATGTTGCTGCTTCTTCTGAAAGGTTTTCTTGCTTTGTATCCTGGCCCCTTGTTTGTACTACTTTCTCTTGCTTCTTTGTATGAACTAGGATGTTGTCCCCAAGACATTGTGATGCCATTGTATTTATATTTAATTGGTGATTGTATGTTATTGTGATTTTTTTTAATGGTTGTGTTTTGTTTTTATATATCTGAGTGAGCAGGGCAATTGTGCTACTCTATTCACTAGTTTGACAGTACTTAAACACCCATCAGCTACCTCCTGGTGGATGTTATAGAGGATGGGAATATGTTCACAGATCTCTTAGCTGTTCATGTATAGAGTAGTTGAGGGTAAGTTGGGCTGGTACTGGCTGCCATCTATTCTTGGTCAGTTGGTGCAGAAGCAAGTGGTGGCCCTCATTCAGTTGATGGGGCTGCAGGAGGTGAAGTTGTGGTTGGCTCATGTGGGCACTATTGCTGTCTCTCACCTAGATGGACCAAAAAATAAATTAATTAATAAAAATAAAACCAGGAGAAGAAACCAAACCACATTAACAAAGAGCAACAACAAAACAACAAAATACATGAAAAGAAAATTTTTAAAAAATGGAGGAAAAAAGGCAAAGGAAGGACAAGAAAAACACAATATCTGGGGAAGAGGAATAAGAGAAGAGAGCAAGAGAAAAAGAATAATGAAAAAAATGAGAAAAATGCAAAAAAAAAAGTGATGGAAAGAACTAAAGAAGAAAAAGAAGAAAGGAATGAAAAATAAGGATACTAGGAAGAGGAAAAAAATAAAATAAAACAAGAACCAGGGAAGGGAAATTAAAAGAAAAGAAAGGATGGGGAAAAAAAGAATAATTTAAAAACAAACAAACAAAAACAAACTGGGAGATGCAGGGCATCCAGGTTGTGTTTCCACTGGCCAAGCAGGCAATGGGGAAAACAGGACCTAGTCCTGGTACTAGCTTCTGCCACCCAGAATGTAAATGGGGGCAGGGCACCCAATCTCAGATGAATTCCTGTCGACCCAGAAGATATCTGGAGGCAGGAAACCTGGCCCTGGAAAAAGTTCCTGCTGCCCCAAATGTCGGTGGGACCTAAGCATTTGGTCCCAGAAAGAATGCAGCTAGGGATATGGCATCTGGTTCCTGCTGTCCCAAAAAGTAGCAGGGTGCAGGGCACTTACTCCCAGAAAAAGTTTCCATTGCTCCAAAAGGGGGCTTAGTGCATGTTGCCTGGACCCAGCAAAAGCTCTTCTCAGCCCAAAATGCTGCTGGGAGCAGGGCACCTGATCTTGGAGCTAGTTCCCATCTACCCAGAATGCAACTGGAGTCAGGGCACCTGATCTCAGATGAGTTCCTGCTGATCCAGATGGTGACTGGGGGCAGTGCTCCTAGACCCAGAAAAAGTTCCTGCCGGTCCAAAAGGTAATTGGGAGTGAGGCACCTGGTTTCAGAGGAAGTTCCAGCTGGCTCTTCAAAATGTAGTTATGGGCAGGGCATCTAGTCCCTGACAAAATTCCTGCTGTCTCAGAAGGTAACTTGGAGCAGGGTCCCATTCCCAAAATATAAGCTCCTCTCATCCCCAAATCCACATGAGTATAGTGTACCTGTCACAGAAAAAATTCCTACTGGCCCAAAAGATGGCTAGGAACAGGGTGTCTAGTGCTCAGACCAGTTCTTGCCTGCCCAGAAGGTAGCTGTTGGCTGGGCACCCAGACCAGGATGGAATTCCTCCTGGTCCAGAAGGTGGGTGGGATGGGGGATAGACACACTTCCTTTCACCAAAAGGATATGGGGTACAAGGGGAATAAGGGGAATATCAAAACTTTCTACTCATCAGCCACCAGTGTAGTTGCCCATGCAGCCCTCGGAGAGTGGAGCTGATTCTTAGGTTGCTGTCCAGATCAGAATGTCACTTGCAAATATTCAAAATGGCTGTGCCATCAGAACAACTGGAAGTCCACAGCT
>NW_006922517.1:263938-265259 GCF_000298275.1 Orycteropus afer afer | reverse complement strand
AATGCCAGCGTAAAACCTGACAAGATATTGTATATCAAATGAAGTTTACATAGGTTAGTGAGGCCAGAAAACGCACTTTTCTTTATAGCCTGCAGGTGGTTCCAAGAGAGAATCAGAACTTAGAGCTTCTTCAAAAATTAAAAGGTTTTGTGCTTCAGAGATAGAATATTGTTGTCTCCAAGGTGTGGACTCTCTATATTTGGAAAAAGAATAAAGGAGTACTTGTCAATTGTTACTATCCAACACACAGTCAAGTTGAACTCCTTCAATGAAGATAATCCAAAGAAGGCCATATTATCAAGCTCTGTGATGGGATTCATAGAGAGAAAGATTGTAGACATCTCAAGGATGAAAATGTAAAATAGGGAAAGCTTTTAAACCTGTTGTAGTTCAAGTCTGGGGCTGTCAAGTTCTAGAGGGCAATCCAGGTCCTGTTGCTGACAAAGGAAAACTGACACTTGTTTAGAGTCAGCCTTTGGATTCATAGCATCAAACTCGCTGTTACTGAGGTGAGCTTAAGGTCAAGGGATAAAACCCTGGTACAGTTGGAAAAGTATGTTATGCCCCCTGCATCAGCAGCATTTTTCTGAAAAACCAAAGTTTCTAACATGGGAATGTTTCTGAGGAAGTGACACACACTGTGTTTAAGTTTAAAGGTCTGCTTTTAAACTCCCAGTTACTGAGGTCTATCTCCCTTATATTCTGAAGGTGTTTGACTAGGAGTATGTCTACTCCTAGTGATGTACTCAGATTTTGTTTTTTGCTTTGTCTGTTTTTTTTTATTATTATTATTTTTATTGTGATTTGGGTGAAAATTCACAGAACAAATACACTTCCCATACAGCAGTTCACATACACTTTGTCTCATGATATTGACAATTTACCACAATGCAATATCTCCCCTCCCACTTCTTCCCAATAGTTACCCCTTCACTGTGTCCATCACTCCACACACTCCTACCCCCTGAGCTGTCTCCCTGTGCATAAACAGCCCTTCTTTCTCTCATGCTTGCTCTCTCCAAGGAGTGTATCTACCTCAGGTAAATGTTCAATTTATATGCCTGTCTATCGTTTGGCTGGAAGCCACAGGTGTGCATTCAATTCCAGACCTGAATGGAAGCTAGGGGCCATAGTCTCAGTGGTTCCACCAGGCTCTATTCGGCCAGCAAACCTGTTCCCCACTTTTTAATTTTCCCTAATAATTTGAGTTTTGTTCCACGTTGCTCTCCCTATCTATCCAGGATCTCCTACAAAGATCTTCCTCCAAGTGGTTGACAGTAGTAGCCGGGCACCATCTAGTTCTTCTGGTCTCATAGTCATA
>NW_006922517.1:255043-257213 GCF_000298275.1 Orycteropus afer afer | reverse complement strand
CTTCCAAAATTCTTCTAAGGTTTTTTCTGTGTTTTCTTTGGTCTGTCTTTCAATCCTTTGAAGATACCTAAATATAAATCTTTTGAAATCCTCATCAGATAGTTCCAATGCTTCTTCTTCCTCAGGGATGTGTTCTGGCTCTGTATCCTGTTCCCTTGTTTCTATCACTGTATCTTGCTTCTTTGTGTGGACTGTGATGGTCTGTTGTCTCCAATGCATCATGGTATTGTATTAAGATATCTGTTAATTGTTTGTGAAGAGCAACCAAGGGTGATTCAGGCACTTCTTGGTGTTTTTTTTTTTTTTTAATCATTGGCCCATTGGTGGAGAAGGAGGTGCTGGTTCTTTCTCAGTAAGTTAAGTTGCAGGAGGTGTGGGTGTACTTGTATCTTATGGGGACTGTTGCTGTCTCCCATTCCATTAGGCAAAAATTACAATTGAATAACCATCAAAAAAACTAAAAGCACATGGACAAAAAAATATACCATGAAATCATGCAGGAACAGTAACCCAAAAAAAAGAAAAAGGGGAGAAAAGAAGAAGAAAACAGGTAAACCTGCACTATCTGGGGATAGGGCACTAAGAGAAAAAAGGTAGAGAAGGAGAATAATGAAGAAAGAAAACAAAACAAACAAACAAAAAATTAAAAAAAAAACAAGGAATAGGGTTAACTACGAGAGAAAAAAAGGGGTGAGAGAGAAAGAAAAAAAAGTGTAAATTAGGACATTTTCAGTCATGTAGTGCAGGTCTGGATACTTCTTTGGGTTACTGGAAAGCAGGACCTCTTCTTAAGCCCCTGGAATCTGGTAGAGCGCTGTCTGTCCCTTTAGGTTGTCTCTAGCTACTGGTTATGTGTTGATTTGTTTTATCTTGATTTTATGGTTTAATATAATATTGTGAAAAGATAAAACTGGTGTATTTTATTTTATTATTGATTCAGGTGTGTTGGGTCACTCTGCTGTTTTCTTTGTGATGGTGGAATCACTGTGTGGATTGTGGAAATGTGTTTCTGTTTGTTGTAGAGAGGGTTTAACATTTGAAGCGGGAGGTTTTATGGTGATTGGCTGAATATAGTTTCTTCTATCGAATGAGTGAAGTTATTGGCAGAGAAGTTGGGAGCAGAAGAAGGAAAGCTTGGTGTTGCTAGGGTTGGTTTCTAGGGCTTTAGACCACGGTTCAATCTCAGAAAAGATTTCTATTGTTAGGGCATCACAACTTTCCTCCAGTTTCCGGCACACTCAAAGACCCTGCTTCTGTGGCCCCACAGCACCATAGAATGGCTCCAAGGCAAAATTCTCAGAACCACACTCAGCGGCTGTTTCTTCTCTCTCCCTGCCCTGTCTGCCTGCGGTGCTGATGCAATCCTGCCAGACCACTAATGGCTGGCTCTGGAGTTTGTCTGTGATACCACCCACTTGCGGCACCAAAGATGTGTGCTATTTCAGCTGTGTTGGAGTCAGGGGAGTACCTTCTAGTGACTTGTGGTCCCAATATCCATGGCAAAGAAAAGCACAATGTCTCACTGTCTAACCCACGCCCACTCTGTGACCCGCTGGGAGGGGCGAGAGCTAAGCTTTGTGGCGCAACAGTGAGTTCTCCACCTGAATCTCAGTGGTGGTGCCCGTGCCCACCTGCACCCAGATGACCCAAATTACTGACAAAATCAGCTGCTGGAGGCAGATCTCTGCAGCTTCCTACTGGAATATTGGAGTGGTCACTGGTATGCTCTATAAGATGACTTCCTTCTTGGCTCTGGGATCTCAGGTGGCCGCCATCGCCCAGCAGACAGTGACTGCCCCAGGGAAGTTTCCAATGGTCTCTCTTGTGTGCCCATCCATCCTCTGCCACTAGCTCTTTCCTAAATAATCTCCCTGTGCCTTTCCTCTAATCCTGCTCTTCTGTGTTTGGTGCACTCTGATTCTGTGGGCTGTTCAGAGTACCAAAATTCCTAATTCAAACTGTTGTACCTAGTTTTTCAAGCTCTTAGATGCCAGAGGGAAGAGTGTGCTGCTCACTGGTGAGACTCCATTTTGAAATCATGCTTTGTCTGTTTTAAAATTATTCTTTCTTTTTCTTTTTTCTTCCTTTTTTAATTTTTATTCTTACTTTTTCCCTTTCCAGATTCTAGTTTTGGCTTTTTTTGTCCTTTCCTTGTCCTGGTTCCCATTTT
>NW_006922517.1:248578-254430 GCF_000298275.1 Orycteropus afer afer | reverse complement strand
TTCAGTGCTTGGTGATTTTAAGTTTGAGTCTGGCTATCATTCAGGCCAAAGCTTCAAGACATTTTGACCTTGTAAGACAATAAGAAAGAAATGGAGCAAAAGATGAGAGATTCATTGTAAAAGTGAAAATAAGAAGAAGGGGAAGGGAAAAGAAAAAAGGAAGGGGAAAAGAGTGGGAAGAGGAAGAAGGAGATGTAGTAGTAGAAGTAAATATGTCTTGCATAACTGTGGAATGGCTAGAAGGACTTAGGTGAAATAAGATGGCACTTTCAGATTAATGTGCCACAGTCTTATGGATGACAAGGAACACCAACCTGACCCCTGAAATCTATGTTTGCTATAGAAAAATTTAAATGAAGGAAAAAGAGAGAAGGAAAAAAACAGAAAGTAGTCCTGAGTGTCCAAAAGTTGCCTCAAAAATATCTGTAAACATCCAGATTTTCTGCCCTTCTGACAAGTAACAGAAAGGGGCAAGTCTTGTTGATAAGAGTTCCATGATGCCAAGGACAGCGGAAGAAGTTTCTTTTACCTGAAGCTATTGGTGATACTAAAATAAAAGGAGTATTCAGAGGCAGTGCTGAGACCTATAAACCAGAGAAGGAGAAAGGTTCTCAAAGATAGTTCAAATGAAGGGGTCTAGAAGCAGATATGGAGCAGGGTTTAGTTTGTCAGGGAGCTGAGAGTAGAGAAAAGGTCAAGAAAGTAAGTAGGGGACTTCCAATGAGATGGCAGAATAGGCAGACAAACTACACAGACCTTCTTCAACAGAGAAAAGAGAAACTAATTGACACAGATACAGAAGATAATCCCGGAGTCCTGAGCTTTGAAAGGAAGGATAGAGAAGTGGATGTAACACCAACTAGTAGAAGAACCTGCATGCAAATAGTGAATAAGGAGACAAACAGAGCTGTGGATCCTGACAGCATGGACTGTTTGGAAATTTCCAAGTGGTGTTAGGACCTGAGAATTAACCTAAAAATTAGCCCTGCTCTCCAAGGGCTGCATGGACAACTGCACTGGTGGCTGTTGACTAAAAAGGGAAACAGCAAAGGAGACAAACTGAGCTGTGGACTTTTCACTGTCCAGGAGGTGCAGCCATTTTGAATGCTTACAAGTGGTTCAGCCATTTTGGATATTAAAAGCAACAGCATCCTCTTTCAGATTCCAGGGACCTAGGAATAGTCTCTGCTTGCCAAGGACAGCATGGACAGACCAGAGGCTGAGGACTGGAATGATGAGCTCTCCCCCTAGTTACTCTTATATCCCAAACCCTCTTGGTGAACAGAGATGCGGTCAACCCTCACCTCCACCCACCTAGTGGGCTGGCAGCAATTTCATCC
Organism: Orycteropus afer afer; assembly: GCF_000298275.1. Lineage (NCBI taxonomy): Eukaryota > Metazoa > Chordata > Mammalia > Tubulidentata > Orycteropodidae > Orycteropus > Orycteropus afer. Next base: position 253,090 of record NW_006922517.1, on the reverse strand, counting down.
CAGTCTATGTACTCTGAAAGAGCCTGGGAGCCCTGCCTACCCACCCCCCACTTCTAATTTGTTTTTTGCTTTGTTTTTAAATTATTCTTTTTCTTTTTTCTTTTATTTTTATTCTTGCTTTTTCTCTTCCCAGATTCTACTTTTTTACTTTTTTTTCCCTTCCTTTTTCCTGGTTCCCATTTTTTTCTTTCTTGTGATCCTTCCATCCTTTGATTTTCTTTTTGCATTTTCCTCATTTGTTTCTTCATTATTCTCTTACTCTATCTCTTTTCTCTTGTTCCCCTTCCTCATATATTGTGGATTGTTTTTCTCTTTTTCTATTTATATTTCATTAGTTTTTTAAAAGTATTTCCTTAAATATTTCATCTCATTTATTGCCGTTCCATTTTTTTCTTTCCTTTTTGGTGATTGTTTCTGGGTGTTTATGTGGCGTGAGTTTTTTGTCCTCTTGCTTTTACTTTTCTGGTGTTTATTATTATTATTATTGTTTTTATCTGAGTGGGAGACAGCAACTGTGCCAATAAAACCCAACCATACATGCACCTTAGGCAGTCACACTACTGAGTGAGGGCCACCACTTGCTTCTACACCAACTGGCCAATGATGCAAGACAGCCAATAGAAGTCTAACTCACCCTTAACTGCTATTCACAAACAGCAAACAGAGATCTGTGCACTCACTCTCATTCTCTCTAATACCAACCAGGAAACAGGTGATGAGTGCATAAGTGCTGCTGACTAGTAAATAAAGGAGCACAGTACTCTGCTTACTCATATAAACCTAAAGAAAACAAAACTCTTGAGTGAATCACTCCAACAATCACTAATTAAATATAAAACAATGTCATAATGTCTCTAAGACAACAGACCATCACAGTTCACAGAAAGAAGAAAGATAAAGAAGTAGAAACAAGGTAGCCAGATACAGACCCAGAATACATCCCTGAGTAAAAAGAAGCATTGGAACTCCCTGATGAATAATTCAAAAGAATTATATTTGACACCTTCAACAGATTGAGAGACAGATCATGGTAAACACTGACAAAATTGAGGAAAACATGGAGTAAAACCTAGACCAATTTCAGAACACAATACAAGAACAAAACGACAAAATAAATGAAAAATTAAAAATGATACAAAATCTACATAAAGAAATCCAGATCAATACTAAACTTTCAGAAACAGATAACAAATTGAATGGGGAAAGGAGTAGAATTGATTCAATGGAAGACAAAATTCGTGAAATTGAAGACAAATACTTCAATACTTCTTTGGATAAGGATCAATCAGAAAAAAGATCAAAATAAAATGAGGAAAGTGTAAGAATAATATGTGATATTAAGAAGAGGAATAACTTACATGTAATCAGAATCCCAGAACAGGAAGAAACAAATGAAACCACAGACAAAATTGTCAACGATTTGTTGGAAGAGAACTTCCCTGACATTATGAAAGATGAGAATATATCTATTCAGGAAATCCAATAAACCCCAAATAGGATAGACTCCAAAAGAAAATCACCAAGACATATTATAATCAAACTCACCTAAACCAAAGACAAAGAAAGAATCCTGAAAGAGGCATAGGAAAAATTAAAACTTACCTACAAAGAGCAACCAATAAGACTAAGGTCTGATTTCTTGGCAGAAACCATGCAGGCAAGAAGGACATGTGATGGTATATATAAAACCCTAAAAGAAAAATATTTCCAACCAAGAATTATATAAACCAAAAACCAAATCCAAACTCACTGCCCTCAAGTCAATTCAACACATAGCAACCCCTCCTTGGGTTTCTGATGAAGTATATCTTTGGAAGTAGATTGCCTGATCCTCCTTCCAAGGAATGGCTGGTGGGCCTTAGCCACTACACCACAAGAGCTCTCAAGATTTACATAACTGGCAAAACTGTCCCTCAAATATGATGGTGAAATTAGGATGTTTCCAGATAAGCAGAAATTCAGGGAATTTGTTAAAACCAGACCAACCTTACAAGAGATGCTAAAGGATGTCCTATGGACAGAGAATGAAAACAGGACACAATAACTGACCATTAACACACACAATGACATAACCCAGAAACCAATCCAGTTATGAAAGTATCCGAAGTAAATAAACCTACAAGATTGTAAACAGGGGACCAGAGATATCAATTGACAGATGAGGATAACTACAAATCAAAAAGAGGGGGGAAATTTTGAAGTTAAAGAACTTCTAAATGGTAGGGAAGTCAAGACAACTACAAGACACAACAGACTCTTCTAAACTTCTAAACTTAGGAAGAAAATTATAAATCACAAGGTAACCTCAAAGAAAAATAACAAACCTTCACATCAAAATAAAAAAGAGAACAAGCACAAATACTAAGACAATAGCAACAAAGGAAGTGATAACACAATTCATAAACAAAACAAGCTCAGCACAGAAATTATATGGAACAAAGAAATCAGTAACACCATGATAAAACACATAAAATGATAGCAATAAATTTATACTTGTTGATAATTACACTGAATTTCAATGGATTAAATGTGCCATTCATGGCATGGAGAGTTGCAGACTGGATAAGAAAACATAACCCATCAATATGCTGTCCACAAGAGACACACCTTGGAGAGAAAGACAAAAATAGACTAAAAATCAAAGGTTAGAAAAAGATATATCAAGCAAATGGCAATCAAAAAAGAGCAGGAGTGGCAATACTAATTTCTGATAAAACTGACTTTTTTACTGTCAATTGATTTTTTAAAATTTTATTTATTTATTTTTATTGTGATTTGGGTGAAGATTTACAGAGCAAATTCACTTTCCATACAGCAGTTCACATATACTTTGTCTCATGACATTGACCACAGTTTACCACAATGCTACAGCTTCCCTCCCACTTCCTCCCATAGTTACCTCTTCCCTGTGTCCATCCCTCCATGGACTCCTGCCCCCCCTTCTTTCTCCCATGATTGTTCTCTCCAAGGAGTGTATCTACTTGAGGTAAGTGTTCAACTCATACGCCTGTCTTTTGTTTGGCTGGAAACCACAGGTGTGGGTTCAATTCCAGACCTGAAGAGCAGTTAGGGGCCATAGTCTCAGTGGTTCCACTAGGCTCTATTGGACCAGCAAACTGTTCCCCCCCTTTTGTTTTCTCCAAATGATTTTGAGTTTTGTTCCACGTTGTTCTCCCTCTCCACCAAGGATCTCCTACATAGATCCCATTTCAAATATATGACAGTGGTAGCCAGGCACCATCTAGTCCTTCTGTTCTCATAGTTGTATCTGATAAAACTGACTTTAAGACAATAAGCACCAAAAGAGACAAGGAAGGACATTATATAATAATTAAAGGATCAGTTGAACAGGGCATAACCATAATAAATATGTATGCACTCAGTTAAAGGGCCCCAAAATACATAAATCAGACTTCAACAGAATTGAAAAGACATATAAATGACTCCACAGTCATAATAGAAGACTTAATATACCATTTTCAATGAAAGATAAAACAACTGGAAAGAAACTCAGCAAAGATGCAGAAGAACTATAAAATTTACCAACTTGACCTTATAGACATCTACAGAGCACTTCACCCCAAAACAGCACAATATACATTCCTTTCCAGTGCACATGGAACATTCTCCAGGAGAGACTATATGTTAGGTCACAAAGCAATCCGTAATAAATTTTAAAACATTGAAATACTGCAAAGCATCTTCTCAGATCATAATGCTATAAAATAAGAAATCTGCAATAGGAAGATCAACAGAAAAAGAGCAAACACATAGAGACTGAATAATACCCTCCTTAAAAATGACTGGGAAATAGAAGAAATAAGAAATGAAGTAAGAAAAAATTCCTTCAATCAAACTAGAATGAAAACACAACATATCAAAATCTTAGGGTTACAGCAAAAGCAGTGATCTGAGGCCAATTTATAGCAATAAATGCACTCATTAAAAAGAAGGAAGAGCCGAAATCAACACTTTAACACCACATCTCCAACAATTAGAAAAGAGCAGCAAAAAAAGCCTACAGTCACCAGAAGAAAAGAAATAATAAAGATTTTAGCAGAAATAAATAAAACAGAAAATAGATAATAGAAAAAATCAACAAGACTAGAAGTTGGTTTTTTGAAAAGATTAATGAAATTGACAAAACACTAGAAAATTTAACAAAGGAAAAGAGGGAGAGGATACAAATAACATGAATAAGAAAAAAAATGGGCAACATATCAACAGAACCAACTAAAAAAATAGGATAATATCTGGGTACTATGAAAAACTATACTCCAACAAATTTTAAAATCTACAAGAAATGGACAGATTTCTAGAAACATACTACTTACCTAAACTAACACAGACTGAGGAGGAAAATTTGAATAGACCCATAACAAAAGGAGAAATTGAACAGGTCATTAAAAAATTACTCACAATAAAAAGCCTTGGCCCAGATGATTTCACTGGAGAATTCTACCGAACAGAGAAGAACTGACGTCAATCCTACTCAAACTATTCCAGAACACA
>NW_006922517.1:244344-248408 GCF_000298275.1 Orycteropus afer afer | reverse complement strand
ACCAATATCCCTCATGAATATAGACACAAAAATCTTCAACAAAATCTTAGCCATAGACTCCAGCAAAATATTAAAAAAAATAATAATACTTTATGACTTAGTGGGGTTCATACCAGATATGCAAGGATGGCTCAACATTAGAAAAACAGTCAACGTCATCCCTCACATAAGTAAAGTAAAGAAAAAGAACCATATGATCATATCAATTGATGCAGAAAATCCATTTGATAAAATCCAACACCCGTTCCAGATTTTAAAAAAAGATCAGCAAAATAGGAATACAAGGAACATTCCTCGACATAATAAAGGGCATATATGCATAACCAACTGCCAACATTATTCTCAATGGAGAGAGATTGAAACCATTCCCCTTGCGAACAGGAACCAGACAAGTATGCCCTCTATCACCACTTCTATTCAACTTTGTATTGGAAGTCCTAGCCAGGGCAAAGAAAAACGGAAATCAAAGGCATCCCAATACAATCCCTATTCACTGATGATATGATTCCATACACAGAAAACCTGAGACTCAGCAAGAAAACTACTGGAACTAATTGAGAGATTTAGTGTATTGGCATGATACAAGATCAACATACAAAAATCAGTTGGATTCCCTACACCAGCAAAGAGATTGCTGATAAGGAAATACAGAAATCAATACCATTTACAATAGCTACAAAAAAAAAAAAAATACTTGGGAATAAATCTTACCAGGGATACAAAAGACCTGTACAAAGAAAACTACAAAACACTACTCCAAGAAACCATAAGGGATCTACATAAATGGAAGAACATACCATGCTCATGGATAGCAAGATTGAACATTGTGAAAATGTCAATACTACCCAAAGCAATCTATACATTTGATGCAATCCCAATCCATATTCCATCAATATACTTTAAGGATATGGAAAAACCAATCACTGGAAAGGAAAGAGACCTCAGGTAACCAAAGCACTATTGAATTGGAAGAACAAAGTAGGAGGTCTCACACTTCTGATCTCAATACCTACTATACAGCCACAGTACAGAACAACCTCTATGACAGACACATAGACCATGGAATAGAATTGAGAACCCAGAAATAGATCCATTAAACTATGGTCAGCTGATCATTGACAAAGGGTTGAACTCCATTAAATGGGGAAGAAATGGTCTCTTTTAACAAATGGTGCTGGCAAAACTGGATATGCATTTGCAGAAAAAATGAAACAAGATCCTTACCTCACACCATACACAAAAACTAAATGCAGATGCATCAAAGACTTAAATGTGAAACCTCAAACCATAAAATCCTCAAGGAAAAAATAAGGGCAAATTTAGGGGGCCTAATTTATGGCATAAATAGACTATCAAGCATAACCCAAGATCCACAAACAGCAGAAGATAAACTAGAAGAATAGGGCCTTCTAAAAAATAAGTTTTTATTTGTTTCAAAAGACTGCTCCAAAAGGGTAAAAAAAAAAAAAAAAAAAAAAGACAAATTGGGAAAAAAATATTCATCAATGACATATCTGGAAAGGGACTTATCTCTAAAATGTATAGAAAATTCCAATACCTCAACAGCAAAAAGACAAACAATCTAACTAAAAATGGGCTGAAGACATGAATACACACTTCACCAAAGAGGATATTCAGGCGGCCAACAAACACATGAAGAAATGTTCACAATCATTAGCCATTAGAGAGATGCAAACCAAACAACAATGATGTACCATCTTGCCTCAAGACTAATAGCAAAATTCAACAAGACAGAAAGTAACAAATGCTGGTGAGGATGTGGAGAGATTGGAACTCTCATAAACTACTGGTGGGACTGTCAAATGATACAACCACTGTGGAGAGCAGTATGGCGATTCCTTAAAAAGTTGGAATTAGAAATACCATTTGACCCAGCCATCCCATTACTAGGTATATATCCTAAAGAACTGAGAGCCAGGACATGAATTGACATATGCACACCGATGTTTATCACAGCACTATTCACAATAGCAAAAGCAACCTAAGTGTGCATCGACGGAGGAATGGATAACCAAACTATGGTACATATACACGATGGACTACTATGCAACACTAAAGAATAATGTAGAATCTGCAAAACACCGCATAACATGGATGAACTTGGAGGACATTATGCTGAGTGAAGTGAGTTAATCACAGAAGGACACATAATGTATTAGTGGATTATTATAAAAAGTCAAGGAAAGGTTTATATACGGAAGGAAGCTTTCTTTGTTGATTACCAGGGGTGGAAGGGGAGGGGACAGAAAAAGTTCTTTTTTAAGAAAAGACTATTGGAGTTGAATTTCAGTTTTGACTATATGCAAAGACTAGACCACAAGAGGACCTAGCTTTTAACAGTGTACACAGGCCTAATACAAGTTGTTTCCCATTGCATCTATCAGTGGGAGGAATTGCTGATTGATTGGACCCACATTGCCTGAATCCTAAGAAGGTTGGAAACTCTGCATTCTTTAAAATTAATCTAAAAATCTAGGGGGAGCACCAGATCTTTCCAACCTACCCCATTCCTGGAAAATGAGGGAAAAAGGAGGGAAGTTCTTAGGCTGAACTGACCTGAAGTAGGCTCAACTTTGGAGTCAGAAAAATCTGGCTTCAAATCCCAGCTCTGTTACTTACTGGCTGTGTACAAGGTATATACCTGCCTCAGTTTCCTCATCTGTATGTAACCTGGAATTCAGTTAATAACCCAATCATCCACATAGTTGCTCAAGCCAAAAGCATATTGTTAAACATTGAGCCACCAGGCTCCTGGTCAGCCCATAGCCTCCTGGTATATTATCTACTAGGTGGTGTTCCTGGTGCTCTCTGGAGGAAAGCAAAACTAAACTGAGGGGGCATGGAGCCAAATGGAGAGGGACAGGGGAAGAAAATATTCTGTGTTGCTGAAGGAGCTGCAGAGATCCTCTCAACCCCACTGAGAGGCTAGAACTATGTCCAAATTCCTGGGTCACTTCAGCAAAACCCAAGAAGGGAAATAAAAATTGCTGTGTAGTTCACCAAGTCACAGTTTTACTTGTGCAACAGGAACTGGTGCTGGGTGGGGTTGGAGGTGAGGGGGGTGGGTGTGCAGTAAAGATTAGGGAAGAGAGCTGTAACTCATCAAGACTAGAAAGGTTTGATCTGAAATAACAAGGTTATGCAAGAGGCTGATCCAAAAAACTGTAGTTTACTTAGTTCCCAATCACTAAGAAGCTTTCTGAACAGAGGGGGTTTGAACACCCTGGTTTTCCCCACCTCAGAAGCTAGATCAGCTGCTTTTGTGGGAAGGAGTGGAATGAGGAATGGCAGGGAGACTCAGGCCAAATAGAACATAGACTACAACTGCCCTTGACTTTTGTAGAGGAGCTTGGAAAACCCAGCTTGGGAAACATGGGCCCTGAAATTCCACTAATAGGGGCCTTGACTGACTGCTACCATTAGTTCCTTTCCTAACAGAGAACTTTTCTTGTCCCATGGTTTTATCCATCCTAGGAAATGTGCTGATCCTAGCCCTACATACAACTCACTGAACTTTATAGCAAATTTATCTTTGAAAAGTAGTTAAAGAATCTTAGAACTAGGAGGGACTTCCAAAGCTCCAGACCTTAAAGCCAGTCTTTACCTACTATAAGACAGAAGAATACCAAGCCTTTGTGGGAAGAAGGGTCCACAATCCTATTGGTAGTTTATAGAAGATTTTGTTTAGTGGTTTTTCTCAGCCCTTATCTTCCAGACCTTACTTTTTACAATTTAAAGCTATTCTCTGAAGAGAAATTATAGTACACAATACTGAGGATAAATATAAAAGTGACACATGCCTATACAAATACTGTTATTCATGCAATTGAGGCTTATAAGCCATAGTGAGGACAACAGGAAGGACTTCTTAGGTTGTATTCCGAATAAGAAGAAGGAAGGTGACATAAGAAGGGTGGCCAACAGCCAGCTACCCAGAAGGACAGAGTAGTTGAACGTGCAGGCTTGGGACCATAGTTGCAGGGGACATCAAGCTCAATTGCCATAACATACTATATAAAACATTGTTCCACCTCCTACTTTGG
>NW_006922517.1:238119-243690 GCF_000298275.1 Orycteropus afer afer | reverse complement strand
TAAATTTTCACCCAAATCACAATTAAAAAAAAAAGAAAGAAAAAGAAGGGTGACCAAACATAATTTATCAACAAAGTCAGGATTATTGAGAGTGAAAAGGATTACCAAAAATATAGATAATAATTGATCTGCAACTGGCTGTAAAATATACTCACCCTGGTTATAAGGCTAAAATCCAAACTGTATCCTGAACTGTATTTTATTTATAGCTTCTGAATTAACAACAGTAACAAAGTTTTTAAGTTGGGGAGGATAGAACAAATGTGGCTAAGAGGAAGCTGAATGCTAAAAGTTTAGGTATTGGTAAGAGAATATATTCATTATTTTCAGCTGCCTAGAGTCAGCCCCTGACTCATAGCAACCCCATGCACAATGGAACGAAACATGAACCAGTCATGCGACAACTCATGATCAACTGTAGATGAGACCATTATGATCCACAGGATTTTCATTGGCTGATTTTTGGAAGTAGTTCAACAGGCCTTTCCTCCTAGTTCATCATAGTCTGGAAGCTCTGCTAAAACCTTTTCAGCAAGCCTCCACTGACAGTTGGGTGGTGTCTCCACATGATGTGCCTTGGCTGAGAATCAAACCCAGATCTCCTGCATAGAAAGTGAGTTCTACCACTGAACCACCACTACCCCTTTAGCTGTTTTCAATTCATGCATTCATTCATTAATTCCATATACATTTGTTGACCACTTACTTGTTTTAGCCATTGTGTGAGGCAATATTCACCTCATCGAGATTTGTATGTCATGGTCCCTGCCATTGAGCAAGAATTTGAGGTGGATTCACATACACAAGTAAGTTTTGCTACATGGAAGTAATTGCACTAATATATGCATAAACATTATAGGAGTTAAAGTCTTCAAGCCTAGATCAATAACATTCTAAGATATTAAGATATTAAAAGACATTATCGGAGGTCCAAGATGGCAGACTAGGCAGATACACTATCCAGACCATCTACAACAAAGACAAAAAAACAAGGGTAATAGCTATGGCTGACAATCCTGGATTCCAGAATTTCAAAAGAAAGGATAAAGAAGTAGATCAAATACGGATGAATGAAAACAGTGAAGAAGGAGTGGTAAACTGCTAACTGGCACCGCACCACTATTTTGCATTATTGCAAGCAGCGTTCTGATCAAAGCAGGAACAAGAAAAGTGGCTCCACTTGCCCAGGATTGTACCAGTACCAACAGCAATGATCAGGCAACTAGAAAGGTGTGCCCTCGCCACTTACCTTGCACAACTTCCAGCTGACCAGAGGCGCAACTCCCCCACCCCACCCCCCAGCAACCCTAATTGCCAGTGCTGGGTTGCTCTTAAAAATCTCTCTGCTTAGATCTTCCATTCTTCTGTCTTCCCGGAAGAGTGGGAGCCCCTCCCCAATTGCTCACGTAGTTAGCAGTGCCCATCCCTGGTTGGAAGTGTGTACTCTGGCACAGCAAGCACTGCATTACTGTGCAGCCCTGTTTGGTAGCTGGCATTTTCAACAGTACTGTGCTAGTTTTATTCTTTCTTTCTTCTTTATACCCCCTTTTCCCTTCTTTTAGTCCTTCCCTCTTCTTCTTGTTTTCCTCTTCTTTATTTTCTTTTGTTTCTTCCTTTTTACCCATCTTTTTTTTCTCTGTTACTGCTCCACCTACTTGGTCAGCATCACCTACTCCTACACATCCATGGATGGTAGTGTGAGCTCTCCTGCAGGGAGTCCCCCATGTTCTTGCTGCAGCTGTGCTTGGCAGCTAACACTTGTGCTAATTTTTTCTTTTTTCTTTTTCCCTTCTTCTCCATCTTTACCCCTTACCTCCCTTGCTTTTTTTTTTTTCCTTATTCTTTTTTTAATTTTCTTCTACTTCCTCCTGCCAGATTTTTTCTTTTCCTTCTTTTTTTTGGGGGGGGATCCAGATGAGTGAGCACCTTGCACCCCACCACCTCTGCCTTCAGTAGTGCTGCCCCTGACCCTCTGTATTTGGTAGTGCATGCTGCAAGCTCTCCTGGAACAAGTGCCATTTCCACCATGATCATATTTGGTGGCTATCACTTATGCTAGTATTGTGCCACATTTGTTTCTTGTTTCTTTGGTTTGTTTCCTTGCTTTCTTGTTTTTGTCCTTTTCTCTTTTTTATTTTCCCTTTTCCCCTTATTCTTTCTTCTTAGGTCTCCTCTTTTCCCTCACAGTGGTTTTCTTTCTCTTTTCTTTTCTCTCTCCCCTTTCCCATAACCCCCCCCCCTTTTTTTCTGTCATTCCTCAGCAGTTGGGAGCCAATAACCCTACCCAACCATACCCACCCACACCTGCTGCCCCACCCACTGGGTGAGTGCCACCACTCACTCGAGCGCTACTAAACCAACACCCTCCCAGCTTGTGCTCAGCTGCTTTGCATGGCCAGTGACCAGAGTCATGTAGCCACACTCGCACCTGCTACCAAACCAGTAACCAGAGTAACAGGACCAGCCTGTTGCCTGGATATATTAAAACAGAACAAAACAAAAATCAGGATGAAACAAACCAACATACAATCAACAAATTAATACAACAAATTACAAGGTCTCTGAGACAACAGACAACTTCAAATCACACCAAGAAAAAAAAAAAAAAAGGATGGTTCAAACAAGTGACCAAAATACAGGGCCAGAAACTCTTCCAGAGGAAGAAATGCTAGTGAAACTACATAACAAGGAACTTAAAAGAATTGTATTTGGTACCTTCAATGAATTGAGAGAAAGTTTGAGGAAACCACAGGCAAAATCAAGGAAAACAGGCAAAACTCTAGAATAATTAAAAATATATATACCAGAACAAATTGACAAAATAAGTGTAAGATTAGAAACCATACAAAAACAGCAAACAGAAATCCAGAAGAGTTATACTAAGATTTCAGAAATGAATAACACATTGGAAGGACAAATGGCAGAATTAGCAAGATTTAAGACAAATTTCTCAACACCAGTCTGTTGCAGAAACAATCAGAAAAAGGAATGGAAAACAATGAAGAAAGCATAATGTTCATTTGGGACATCATCAAGAGGAATAACATGTTTTATTGGAATTCCAGAAAAGGAAGAGACGCCCATCCCCCCACCCCCAAAAAAGCACCAAAAATTTGTCAAAGATTTGTTGGGAGAAAACATCCCTAATGTCATGCAACATGAGAAGATATGCAGTAAAGCCCAATGATGGACCCCAAATAGGATGGACCCCCAAAAGAAAATCACCAAGATATATCATAATCAAACTTTCCAAAACCAAAGACAAAGAATCCTAAATGCAGCTCAGGAAAAATGAAAAGTCACCTACAAAGGAGGGCCAATAAGACTAAGGTCTCATTTCTCAGCAGAAACCATGCAAGCAAGAAGAAAATGGGATGACATATATGAAATGCTAAAAGAAAAAAAAATGGCAACCAAGAATTATATATACAGTAAAATTGTCTCTCAAATTCAATGGTGAAATTAGGACATTCTCAGATAAACAGAAATTAAGAGCATTTAAAAAAAGAAACAGACCATCCTTATAGGAAATACTAAAAGGAGTCTGCTGGGCAGAGAACCACCATTGCAGACAACAGCCAGAGATTACGACATACAGCAACATCACTTGGAAATCAACCAACATGTAGAAGTATTAAAAATAAACTTGTAAGAAGGAATATAGGCAACCAGAGATGCCTATTTGTAAACAATGATAACTACAAAGCAAAAAGAGGGAATAAATGATGTAGTTACAGAACTTAAATGGAGAGGTAGTCAAAACGATATCAAGATAGAACGGACTGCTTTAAACTAGGGAAAATAAAAATAAATTACAGTGTAACCTCAAAGAAATTTAATAAAACTTCATACCAATAGAAAAAAATAAAAAAAAATCATAACATTTTTGCAAACACTGAAACAATACCAACAAAGGAAGTGATAAGAAAAGCCATAAAAAAATGACCACAGCACAGGCACAGAAAAATATATAGAACAAAGAAACCATCCACACAACAAACACACACACAAAAAGCAAAATGCCAGAAGTAAATTCACAGTTATCAATAGTTACATTGAATGCAAATTGATTAAATGCACTACTCAAGAGACAGAGAGTAGCAGAATGGATAAGAAAACATCCATCAATATGCTGTCTAAAAGAGACACATCTTAGACACAAACACAAAAATAAGCTAAAAATCAAAGGATGAAAACACATATCAAGCAAATGGAAATTTAAAAAAAGAACATGAGTAGCAATATTAATTTCTGATAAAACAGACTTAAAGACAAAAACCAGCAAAAGAGGCAACCAAAAAAAAAAAAAAAAAAAAAACAACTCACCAAATTCAGTACCATCAAGTAGATTCTGACTCGTGGTAACCCCCATTGGGTTTCTAAGGCTGTAAAACTTTATGGGAGTAAATTGCCCCATCTTCCTTCTGCAGAGCAGTTGCTGGGTTTGAACCACCGACCTTCTGCTTAGCAGCCAAATGCCTTATCCACTATGCTACCAGAGCTCCTATAAAAGACACAAGGAAAGACACCATATAATAATTAAAAGGTCAATTGAACAAGAGGATATAGCCGTAATAAATATCTGCACATCCAATTAAAGAGTCCAAAGTACATAAACTCAACATTAACAGAATTGAGAAGAAAAATAGACAAGTTGACAATAATAGTAGGAGACTTTAACACACCACTGAGTTTATGATGAAGGATAGAACTAGAAAGAACAGTAACAAATATACAGGGCAGCTAAACAACAGAATCAATCAACTAGACCTCAGAGATGTATACAGAACACTCCACCCAACAATAGCACAATACACAATCTCTTCCAGTGCACATGGAACTTTCCCGAGCATAGATGATATGTTAGGCCACAAGGCAAGCCTCAACAAATTTAAAAACATTAAAATACTACAAAGCCTCTTCTCAGATCATAATGCTATATAATTAGAAATCAACAAAAGGAATATCAAGGGAAAAAATTAAATACATAGAAACTAAGTAACACTGTTTAAAAACTGCTGAGTAATAGAAAAAAGAAAATTAAAAAATTCCTTGAATTAAATGAGAATGAAAACACAACATAACAAAATCTTTGGGGCACAGCAAAAGCAGTGCTCAGAGGAAAGTTTATAGCATTAAATGCGCACATCAAAAAGTAAGAAACAAAATCAACACTTTAAGCCAACATCTCCAACTATTAGAAAAGGAAGAAAAAAAGGCTACAGCCACCAGAAGAAAAGAATTAATAAAGATTTGAGCATAAATAAATGAAACAGAAAAACAAGAGAAAGAATCAACAAGACCAGAAGTTGGTCCTTTGAGAGGATTAATAAAATTGACAAACCACTGGCAAATATAACAAAGGAGAAGATGCAAATAACATGAATAAAAAATGAAATAAGCGATGTTACAATAGGACCTACTGAAATAAAAAGGATAACAACAGAATACTATGAAAAGCTCTGGTAGCATAGTGCCTAAGGTACTTGACTGCTAACCAGAAAGCTGGTGGTTCAAACCCACCAGCCACTCCTCAGAAGGAAGATGGGGCAATCTATTTCTGTAGTCATA
>NW_006922517.1:228471-233053 GCF_000298275.1 Orycteropus afer afer | reverse complement strand
AGGCAATCTACTTCTGTAAAGATTTACCACCTCAGAAACCCAAAGGGGGTCACTATGGGTTGGAATTGACTTGATAGTAGTGAGGTTTTCTTTCTTCTTCTTTTTTTCAATGCAAGAATGGTTCAATCTTAGAAAAAAAAAGTAACATAATCCACCACATAAATAAAACAAAGGAAAAGAAATACATGATCATATCAATCAATGCAGAAAAGGCATCTGACAAAATCCAACACCCATTCTTGATTAAAAAAACACTCAAGAAAATATAAATAGAAGGAAAATTCATCAACATGATTAAGGGCATATTAACATTGGTTAATGGTTATGTTAGTTTTGTAAACCAATGGCCAATATTATTCTCAAAGGAGAGAGACTGAAAACATCCCCCTTGTGAACAGGAACCAGACAAGGATGCCCTTTATCACATTCCTATTCAACACTGTATTGTATGTCCTAGCCAGAGCAATCAGATAAGAAAGAGAAATAAAAGGCATAGAAATTGACAAAGACAAAGTAAAACTGTCTCTATTTGCAGATGATATAATCCTATACATAGATAATGCAAGTGATTCAACAAGAAAATTACTAGAACTTATAGAAGGCTTCAGCAAAGTGACAGGGTGGAAGATCAAAAGGAGTTTTGGTGGCATAGTGGGTAAAGTATTTGGATGCTAACCAGAAGGTCAGTGGTTCAAACTCACCAGCTGCTAAACAGGATGAAGATGAGTCAATCTACTTCCATAAAGATTTACAGCTTTCGAAACCCAGTGGGGGTCACTATGAGTCAGAATCCTCTTGATGGCAGTGGGTTTGGTTTTTGGTTGTAAGGGATCAAATTGACAACAGCAACAGGAAACTTAGGGGACAGTTAATTAATGAAGGAGGGACAACTCAGAAAAGAGTGAGAGTGGTTGTACAACTTGAAGAATGTAATCAGTGTCACTGAATTGCACATGTAGAAATTGTTGAATTTGTGTATGTTCTGTTGTGTATATTCTCAATAACAACAAAAAATAATAATTTAAAAATGCTAACAGTTCATTTGGTTTTAGAAAGTAAACATTGAACCTCTAATAAAAAATGTTAAAATAATTAAATGCAATATTAATACAGAACAATCCAGAAGTTTTTTCCTTCAGTAAAAAAGATCATCAATGGCAGAACCTTAATAGCACATTAATATACCTTCAATATAGCTTTTTTGCAGTCTCAGAAGCATTTTCACATCTATCATCTCACTTGTTCTTACAGCTACCCTATGAGTTAAGCAGGCATCATTTATTCCCATTTTAGAGCTAAGCACATAATGGGCAAATGAGTGAAAGGTAATGTGCTTATATTAAATACTTTAATACAAAAGAGTAATTAATGATACAAATTTTTTTACTTAGTGGCAATGGATTTGGAAGTTTCTGGAGCCCTCCAAATTAAGCTACAATATGTAGAAAGAAAGAGATTCTGAGCAGACAGGAGGGAATAAAACTATTATTGAATGGAAGTGTGTAATGAAGGGGAGAAAATGAAATCCTGAACTTCTAATCATATATAACATAAGATGACTCTAGATCTTTTAAGGAGGTTGCCGCTTTCCCTGCTCCATGAAAGGAATAGAGGATGATTGAAAGGTATCAACAAGTACTAGGAAGTCTGTTTCTGACAACAATATGTATTTCCACCTTTTCAACGATACAGAGGCAGCTATATAGAGATCTGATTTAGTTACTTAGAAAAAGCTGTACTGTCTTCCTTCTGCAGATCACATCCTACACCAATCCATACCAATTCTTGTAAGCTCTACCTTTGAAATATATCCAGAAGTTTACAACTCACTACCTCTACTGCTACTGTTGTTGTTATGTGCCATTGAGTTGGCCCTGACTCATAGCCACCCCTCCGTGGGTTTCTGAGGCAGTATCACTACAGAAGTAGGATTGCCCAACCTTCCTTCCGAGCGAGGAGTGGCTGGTGGGTTTGAATCGCCAGCCTTCTGGTTAGCAGTCAAGTGCCTTAGGCACTATGCTACCAGAACTCCTACTACTCAGGTCCAATCCACCATCATTTTTCGCCTGTCCTACATGAATAATTCCCAACAAGTGCCTTTGCTTCTACCTTTGCTCCCTATAGCCTCAGTGATCCTGAAGTCATGTCATTCCTTTGCCCAAAGGCTTCAAGGGATTTTGACATACTCATTTATTTGTTTATTGTCTGTCTCCCTAAATCCCCTCACTAGAATATAAACTGCATAAAGGCAAGGACTTGGTCTGTTTTCTTTCTTTCTTTCTTTGAGGCATAAACAACATTTTTATTGAAATCATACACTATGCCAGCCATTGTTTCTAAGTAATTGTCCACCCAGTTTCCGAGTAAATGCAAAAAGAAACCTTTCATGACCAGTATTATTACCTCATTTACAAATAGTAATACCAAGACCAGATAGTAAGATTACAGAACCAGTGAATGACAAATTGGGATTTAAAGTCTCTTTATATGATGTTTCACATTTGAGCTCTTTCTCACATAACTTACTGCCTCACAGTCTGGAGGAATGAAACTTAAAAAAAAATCACTAGGATGTTGACAAACATGGAGGAGTATAATTAAAAAGACATCACTGTAATACTATATCTAAACAAACTGTGCTGTTGATAGGTTCCCAGAGGCAAGAAATTATTTCATATCATGTTTTTTGTTCCCCACTAGCACCACTAAATCCCAATTCTGACTAAGAGCCTGCCAGTTATTAACAGCTCTCAAAGCACAGCATTCTCATTAACTTATATCCCATAAAAGAATACAAGGATGCACAGTGACATGGTAAAGCAAAGGGGTTTTTGGATTAACCAGACTTTATAATCTTGGGCACATTAAAT
Source organism: Orycteropus afer afer (assembly GCF_000298275.1). Classification (NCBI taxonomy): domain Eukaryota; kingdom Metazoa; phylum Chordata; class Mammalia; order Tubulidentata; family Orycteropodidae; genus Orycteropus; species Orycteropus afer. Next base: position 230,183 of record NW_006922517.1, on the reverse strand, counting down.
ATATACTTTAAGCTTAATTTTTCTCATTAGTGAAATACTAACAATTATATCTAAATCTTTGCTTTGTTAAGGGAAGTAAATGATGTATGAAAATAATCCAGAATATAACAGTGATAATTATAAAAGTAGATATAGAGTAAATTATTCCTGCATAATTTAAAAAATCTTTTCACTGTGATTTGGGTGAAACTTTATAGAGCAAATCAGTTTTCAAGTCAACAATTCACACACATTTTGTTTCGTGTCGTTGATGACATGATCCCCTTAATGTAACATCACTCACCACACTTCCTCCTTGTGCTTCTCATTTCCATTCCTCCTTCTTTTCTAACCCTTTCTGCCTTCTGAACTTTGTCTCTCGGCAAATGCTGACCGTTTTGATCTGCAATGGTTGAGACTGTTTTGCTCTGCAATGGTTGACTGTTCTAAAGAGTGCGTACCTCCCTAATGTTATTGTTCACCTTGTAGACCTGTCTATTGTTTAGCTGAAAATTGAGCAATAGAGGTTAATTCAGTTCCAGGTTTGAAGGTTGACAAAGGGCCATAGTCTTGAGGATTCTACTAGTATCTATCAGACAAGTAAGCTTGGTCTTTTTGTTCTTTCTTTCATTATTTTGAGTTTTGTTCCACACTTTTTCTCACACTCTATTCAGGTCCTTCTAATGTGATCCGTTTCAGAGCAGTCAGTGGTAGCCAGGCACCATCTAGTTCTTCTGGTCTCAGAGTTTGTCTGTTTTCTTAATTGCTAATTCTTCAGCATCTGAAACTATGTCTGGTACATAGTAAGTAGTAAATGAATATTTGTTGAGTGAATGAATGAATGAATATGGTAGTCTATTTACTTATTAGAGCCATCAACCACTACCCACTTCTGTTTATTTAAATAGGCTAAGACATAAGAAACCTATTCAAAACTAACAATTTTTCAGGTCACCTGCTAAATAGGCCAGAATAGCACACAAAAATGAGGAATATGTTACCTCCAAACTCCAAATAGGCCCACTAAGCATTGTGCTTCCTTTTTTAGTTGTAGGAGGGGCCGGATGCAACAACTTGTCTTTCACCTTAGAAGGAATATCTCAACATGCCCTACACCACTAGACCTAGAAATTTCACTGAGGTGGAAGGCCCCTGAATTTTTGTCAAGTTTATTTCCCACCCTGTAGCACAAAAATATCTTACCAATCAGATTATTTCTACTTCTTGCTCACTAGGGCCAATCAGCATGATGTCACCAATTGTAATGGACCAGTGTGATGTCTTCTGGAAGGGAATGAGTAACACTTAAGGTTATGTATCAACTTGGCTAGGCCATGATCCTCAGTGGTTTGGCAAATATTAGGTAACCATCCTCCATTTTTTGAGCTAATGTGAGCAGCCAGCCAATCATACAATCAGTTAAAAGGAGAGTTTCCTTGGGGGTATGACCTGTCTCCAATATATATGGATGTCTGGGCAAAGTTTGTCTCTCTCGAACTTGTATCTGATTCATCATCATCTGATCTCCAGTTCTTGGGATATGAGCCAACAGCTTGCTACCTGATCTGCAGATTTGGGGATTTATCAGTTCCTGCAAACCCTATGATCCAGCAGCTTTCTGCCTCACGTGTCATTTACGGGTTCATCAGCATTTGCAACCATGTGAGTCAGGAGAAACCTTTCAGCTTGATGCCTGACCCACCAATTTGGGACTTACCAGCCTCTATGACTGC
>NW_006922517.1:227760-228338 GCF_000298275.1 Orycteropus afer afer | reverse complement strand
AAGCAGGGTCAGGCCTGGTTAGTACATGGATGGCAGACCGCTGGGGAATATTGGGTGGAGTAGGCTTTAGGAGCTCTGGTGGCATAATAGTGCCTAAGGCATCTGACTGCCAACCAGAAGGCTGGTGGTTCAAACCCACCAGGCACTCCTCAGAAGGAAGGTTGGGCAATCTATTTCTGTAGTGATACTGTCTCGGAAACCCAAGGAGGGGTCACTATGAGTTGGATCCAACTCAACAGCATAAGTTTGGTGGGTTTTTTTTTTTTGTGTTTTTGTTTTTGTATATAGACTTCACTAGTTTTGCTCCTCTAGAGAAACCAGCCTAAGATAAAAACAGGGGCAACATTGGCCCCTGCAGACTAAATCATGACTTAGGGCTAGGAGTTGATATACATCTGAGGTAGGGCAATGCAGGTGTATTGCTGCTCTTTCCAGTTAAAGGTAAACTGCTTCCGGTGGCTGTTGTTGTTGTTGTTGTTAAGTGCCGCTGAGTCGTTTCCGACTCATAGCGACCCCATGCACAGCAGAATGAAACACTGCCCGATCCCGTGCCAGCCCCACAATCCCTGCTATACTTG
>NW_006922517.1:221607-224317 GCF_000298275.1 Orycteropus afer afer | reverse complement strand
TTCTGTCCAGGTTCAAGGCTTTTATCCCCTTTCTCCTGCTCTTCCGGCCTGCTACTCTGGGCGTCCCTGCATTGTCTCTCCTCACCTGTAACCCTGGGGCTGTGTTAGTAACCTGGTGGTGGTTACTAACAGATATTGAGAAAAGAGCATTTGCCACATCAATAGGTGCATAATAACCATCATAATACCCATCAAGAGATGTGTTAATTTGGCTGAGTAATGAAACCACACTAGGAATAGCAATTGCAGTCACCAACTGGTTAAGTTCACTGTCATTTTCCCAGATTTGTATTCTGCACAGCCAAATAGGCAAGTTCAACGGGGATGTATTGGGGATCACCACCCCTGCATCTTTCAAGTCTTTGATGGTGTCACTAATCATTGCAGTTCATTATTGCTATTGGTTTACTACTTTCCTAAGTAGGCAGTTCTAGTGGCTTCCACTTGACCTTTTCTTCCATAATAACCCTCACTCCACAGATCAGAGAACTAATGTGGGAATCTGGCTAGTTGGTGAGTATGTTTATCCCAATTATGCATTCCAAAACTGGGAAATCACTACAGGATGGGATCAAGGACTCACTGAACCCACTGTGAGACAGACCTGAGCTAAACCTCTATTGAGCACATTACCTCTATAAGCCAGGTGGAGCACAATGATGGCTAGGGTCTCATGGAATTAGTGTCAGTTCAGAGCCAGTGTCCAGTACTCACCAATAAGTCTAGCTGTTTCCTTTTCCCCAATACATAGTCACCCTGTTAAAAGGCTATAAGTCCCTTTGGGGAGGGCTGGAATAAATATTAATAGTATATGTTTTTGGCAGTGTAGTGGGATCTTTCCTCAGGGGCACTCAGCCTCACCTTCATTGAAGGAATTTGGGGTCTATAAATTAGGTGAAGTCCAGAAATTGATTGAGGGGTAGTGACTCTCTGAATGGTAATTCAAGTTAAATTTTTGTTCACTTGACTTATAACTCTTCTGCTTATATAGATCAAGTAAAAATTTACTAGATTTCCCATCTATTTCATGCCTAGGTACATAAATCGCCAATGCCATAAGTCTATGCAAGTCAGAATTTATTGCTTTGACTCTGTTGTTTATTGTAGTAACCACACCTACCTTGTCTTTGGTAATTAAGTGCTACTACTTGGGCCATGTTACTAGGGGATCAAGTACTACCATTGTGTTTAGGTTTCCTAATTCAGTGGTAACATTTCCCACTGTAATATCTGATGTACAGAGAAGTGTGACCACGGTGCTCTTCAAGGATGCTTGAACTCTTCTCACAAATTTAGTTCCCACAGTTGAGATGAAAGACATGTCCTCTTGGCACTCCCTGGGTGGTTGGGTGGGTCTGACATGATAAATTCACTCTAACTTTCCAATATATTTAAGCCTTTGGATGCCTTCTTCTACAGTATACCAAGGCAGTTTTGACATTTCAGCTTCATTAAGTGTAGGCTACCTTTTGGTCCATACTTCAGCCAAACAATAAAATAAACTGTTAGAGTCCTTTCTAACTCTTTAAGTTGAAACGTTTAATGAAGAATCTCTGCTTAGTAGACCCATATCAATAAATTTGGTCTGATTAACTTTATGTTCCTTCCACCATCATCATATACCTTTAATATCCATTATCACATATATTCTCCAGATTACTCTCTGTATAAATTAGAAAAATCATGTATAGCAAACTTCCTCATGGGACACACTTTGTACTTCACTTTGTGGGGCCTGCTGAGACTTGAGTGTAGTTATAGGGCTAGAAGCCAAGAGAGGTCGTGGAAGTGGGTCCTGGGGGCACTCAGAAGTGCCTTGCAAGGCAAGTGTCTCAAGGAAGGCCATTACAGTTTCCTCTTTCAAAACTGGATTAATCTCCTCAGACAAGGTCAGAAGGGCCACTTCTACTGGCAAAGAAGGCTCAGCACAATTTTGAAGACCAATGTCTCCAGCTTCATCAAGTACCTGTCCATATGTCTCCATTCTAATTTTCACAATCCCATTCCTTTTTAATCAATGCCTGCACTTTAACATCAGACACCCTCAGAGGTTGGGAATTCAGTCACTTTCCAGATGAGACTCTGGGTTTGTTTTTCAGCAATCTCAGCTCTGTGGCTACTGGACAAAGTTTTCTTTCAGGACACACTAACTATTTCCATGTCATTTATACAGAGCTTAAAGTTGGGAAAATGAAGCCTTGAGCTCATTCTTTTCTTTCCCCACTTTCTTTCAGTGAAATTGGGAGCAAAAAGCTAAGCTTACTATACTCATCAATTTCACCCAAAACTTTGACTAAGTATTTGATTAGGCGTGTCCAATGGCTGTATTTCATGCATCTCTATTGCCACATCACACCATGGACCACTGGTGTCCTCTTTACTACTAGTGATAGAGTCATATTTGTTGCTGTTACATGCCATTAATTTGATTCCAACTCATAGCAACCCTATGTGATAGAGTAGAACTGTCCCATAGAATTCCTAGGTTGTAATCTTTATGGGAGCAGATCACCAGGTCTATTCTCCCACAGAACCTCAAACTGCCAGCCTTTTGGTTAGCAGCTAGGTGCTTAATGATTGGGTTACTGAGGCTCCTTAATACAGTCATTGTTGTTGTTATGTGCCATGGAGTTAGACCTGAATCATATTGACCCCTCCTTGGGTTTCTGAGGCAGTATCACTACGGAAGTAGATTGCCCAACCTTCCTTC
>NW_006922517.1:218085-219062 GCF_000298275.1 Orycteropus afer afer | reverse complement strand
TAGAGGATAGATTACATTAGATTAGATATATAGAGAGAGACAGACAGACAGACAGATGTAGATTCATTATCAGGAATTGGCTGTTGCCTTTGTAAAGGTCTTCAAGTCCAAAATATATGGGTCAGGTGATAAGCTGGAAATTCTGTCAGTCTTGTTTCCCAAAATCAGTAAGTCAAGTAATGGAAGGGAGAGAAAAATTCTGGTAAGATGTCTATTTATAGTCTGATGGAAAGGAAAGAGACCTTGGATAAGTGAAGCACTATTGAAGGTCTCACACTTCTGGATCTCAAAACCTACTATACAGCCACAGTAGTCATAACAACCTGGTATTGGTACAACAACAGACACATAGACCAGTGGAATAGAATTGAGCACCCAGCAATAGATCCATCGACCTATGGTCAGCTGATCTTTGACAAAGGGCTGAAATCCATTAAATGGGGAAGAGATGGTCTCTTTTAACAAATGGTGCTGGCAAAACTGGATGTACATTTGTAGAAAAATGAAAGAAGATCTGTTCCTCACACTACACACAAAAACTAACTCCAGATGGATCAAAGACTTAACTGTGAAACCTAAAACTATAAAGTTCCTCAAGGAAAAACTAGGGGAAAATTTAGGGGCCCTAATTTATGGCCAACTTGATGGCAAACAACAACAACAACAACAATTTATGGCATAAATAGACTGTCAAGCATAACCCAAGATGCATAAACAGAAGATAAACTAGATGAATGGGACTTTCTGAAAACTAAATTTTTATGTATTTCAAAAGACTTCTCCAATAGAGTAAAAAGAGAACCTACAGATTGGAAAAAATATTCAGCAATTACGTATCTGACAATGGACTTATCTCTAAAATGTATAGAAAACTCCAACACCTCAACAACAGAAAGATTAACAATCCAATTGAAAAATGGGCAGAAGATATGAATAGACACTTCACCAAAGAGGATATTCAGGTGGCCAGCAAATAC